>NW_010112482.1:33263-72230 GCF_000699245.1 Pterocles gutturalis | reverse complement strand
GAATGGAAAGAATTTAAATCAGGATTTGTAAAATATAGTGCAGTATTGGATAAGCTTGTAGCAATGAAAGCCAAATACAAGCCAAAATATGTATATTTTCGCGTATTTCTGGAAGACAATATCCCAATTTTACAACTTTCCTGTAGGAAATTATTTCCTCCAACCCAAGATGACCCATATGCATATGGTTCAGTGCTAGGGGAAGCCTGCCAAAGGTCACTTCAGATGAAAAAAATAGGGAATACAATTCTTGCTACAACTTCAGATTGCAGAAACAGAAAGAGAGTCTTAGCAGCAGCCAGGAACAAAGAGACATAAAATTGGAAGAAAACAATATTCCATAATTCTCCTAAATTTTAGTCCAGGCATACTATGCTGCAAAAAAGATTACAACAATAATGAGAACATTCCAAATATAGATAATTGTCACTGCATGTTCTGTCCTACAAAATATACTATAAAACATAGGTGACATTTTGAGGCAGATTCAAAATGTATTAAAGAGTTTAGCGAAGTTAAAAGAGGAAAATAATTCCAAAGTAAAAACTGATTTTTGTGTAAATTCTTACAATTTTTGCAATTCCTGCACATGGAATTTTTTTCCAGCTGCACATAGTCTGACTATCTAGTTTGAGATATTAACATAAATACGTATCTAAGTCTATGATACACCAGGATAATTTTTCAATTGCATATAAATATGTAAATCAGAAGACAGCATCATATAATAATAAAAGTTATACTGGAACAGAGCAAATTTTCAGAAGTAATGTTTTGATTGGTAGCTCAGTCACTTCACAGTTCTGCTCATTCAGAACTAATAAATCATTAATTTTCTCCTA
The DNA here is from genome assembly GCF_000699245.1 of Pterocles gutturalis. Lineage (NCBI taxonomy): Eukaryota > Metazoa > Chordata > Aves > Pterocliformes > Pteroclidae > Pterocles > Pterocles gutturalis. The sequence continues at coordinate 71,388 of NW_010112482.1, read as the reverse complement.
TCTTTTCTTTAGTTTTTGAGACTACTTTACAGATGTGGAAAACAAGACAAGTGTGAATAGAACCTGGTGGGAATGTAAAGGCCATACATAAACAAGCACAAAAATAGAATTTTCATGAATATGACATACAGCTTTCAGTTTTAAAACCCCATAACTATCCTTTTTTAACTCCAGTAGCAGTGAGAATTGTCCATTCCCGATACAGAACTCATTCTAATGAAAGCAACTGAATTCATCTAAAATAAGAGGCCTCCTCCCCAAAACAGAGTATGTAGTAGAAAAAGCTATGTGATGTATATGTAGTAGACAGCTGGTAGAGCCAGTGGGAGTCAATGTAGGAAAGATACATGAAAAGCTGTATACAAGTATTTATTTATTTATATTAGTAATTTATGTGTTTTGATGATTTAAGATACAGAAATCAGGTAGACATCTGTAAACATTAAACTTTAGCTTGTTTGAAAAGCAGATTTATTTGGGTTAATAGAAACAATAAATGCTATATTTATGGTGAAAGAGTGGCTTCTTCTGATAATCAACTGCAGTCATAAATCTTTTAACTGTATCTTTAATGATTTCCCACATCTTCTTAAAAGTGATGTAAGCTATAAAACCTCCTTTTTTCATCAGTAGACTATTTTGTCAAAAGAACTTAATTTTTTATTAATAAATGTTTTCTTTCCTTTGAAATCTTTTCAATTTTTAGAAGCATAAATCACAACCAGTTTATTTTCTCTGGAGAATACTTTATGAAAATAATGAGATTTCAGTCTGTGTCTAGGATAAATGTTCTTATTTTTATATAGAGACAATAAATTTAATATAGCATGATAGTTTCTGGGCGACTGAGAAAAATCATAATGATTTTAAATCAGCATTGTAAGTTATCTGAAGCAGCACTGTATTTATTCATAGGAACAAGCTGTGTTATTTTCTTCTTTGGCCGTACGATTGGACTTGTCAAAACCAGATATATCTGTTTTATTTATTACTACCCTACATTGTAACCTCTCACCAGACACAGTAAATGAAATTAATTTCCTACAGTGGCCAGGTTATATATCTTATTTGTTGAAGTGAAGCTGTACTCCTGGATTAGACAATTTAGGATCTCCCTGTGAGACAAAAGAGTGGCTCACAATGTGTCGTATAAACACTGATCTAGCAAAGTATTTGTGCTGTGACAAACTTCAACTATGTCAGTAATTTTAAGAATTCCACTGAGAAAATTTGTGTATTTGAATATAAGGGCCACCTGGCCTATGGCCATAAACATAACTGGCTTCATATACTCTTAAAATTATAAACTATGAAACTATGCTGTTGTACATACAGTTACATCTTTTCATAATAAATAGGATAAAGAAATTCAAATTTTATTTCTTGTAACTTCCACACATACTCTATGAGTGAAGGTAAGTGATTGATACACTAGTGTAAGCAGTTTGCAACCTTCCTTTTCAATCTGGAAGATTGCAACACAGTTTCATAAAAGCAGTAATGTAATTTAGATAGTTCATTCTGTGGTGTCATTATGGACTGTGATAGCTTTATAAAGGAAAAATCAGGCAATTTCCTCTCTATATATGTTGGGATAAAAAGCAAATGTAATGACAAATACAGAGCAAATAAATAATGAAGTGAAACCAAGAAAAAGAGACAATAATGAAAAGGACTTTAAATTTCGGTATAATATTTATCCAATACCTGTTTGACATTTGGTAGTAGCTGATCCCTTTTAATAAATACTAATATTCTAAATATTCTCAAAGCGAAGCTACTGAGGTAGCTTGATACAAATCTTAAAAAAAAAAAAAAAGTGTAGAAAGTGAGCAAAGAGTCAGTTTATAATTTTTTTTTTCAATTTGCATTAATGGGGTCACAAATCAAAAATGTCCCTGTCACAATAATGATTTCATATAAACAAAATCTTTTCACCATCCTTAGCACCATCCTTTCATTCTGGTGTAAATTCAACATTGACTTTTACTTTTCTTAGTTCAGTGTTGTAACATAGAACACACTGTAGTAATCAAAATAAGTATTATGTTTGAACTTGTTTTCTGTAAATGATAAACTCTATTGATCTGATTTTTTTTTGGAGTTTAAGTCTTATTACAAACCCTCTCAGTCTATTTGGCAATCTTTCTGTTAGCTTAAATAAGTGGTGTACAACAGAAGATCCTTAAGTAGATGCATAAGTGGAATAAAGTGGTTTAAAGGTCTGGTGCCTTAAGTTATAACACCTTTTTTTTCTTACTGAGACAGCTATAGTGTCACTTGACATGGAACAAAAAAGAAAAAAACTGCTGACAGTCTGTTTGTCCTAGCAAATCACCACATTTTGTATTGTGTCTATCTCTTTGACCTTGAAAACCTGTATTTGTTGCCTTCAAGGAGCACACTGCCGTGACTACCAACCAGTATTTGGGGGTTTTCAGACAACGTTGCATTTTAGGGGAACAGTGCTTAGAACATAAAGGTGTTTGTTCCTCTGTAATGTAATAATTACTACTTTGTGAGACACATAGTTCTCTTGGGGACCTTTAATGAGCTAGAGTAGAGTGGAGTAGAACAGAATATAGTAAAATAGAATAGAAGTCGAATAGAGTGTTTCAGGTGGAAGGGACCTACAGTGATCATCTAATCCAACTGCTTGACCAATTCAGGGCTTGGTGTGAAACTGAAAACTGACATTTGAAAAAACTCCACTGAATTTCAGAATAGTGTAAACACAATAGAGCTAAAATTGGATGAATGCGGAAAAACAAATCGTTTGAATAAACCAGTTGTGATTTTGAAACTCAGCGAGCAGGCCAGCACTTCAGCTGGTGTAAATCAGCTAAAAACCATTGAAGTAATCTGAGTCACACTAATCTTTATTAGACAACGATTTGAACTTGATTTTCTTCTTCTTCCTCCATCTCATTCAGAATTAATTTCAAAGCACATTATTAAACATAATTAATGAAATTAAGTCTATGGCAAAGAGTTTTGGTAAGCTTTGAAATTATGGGATGAAGAGGAGTAAAAAGGCAGATGAAATTCATTATAGCTAAATGTGAATCAGTACACCTTAAAAAAACAGATGTCCACTGTTAAGAAAAAATCTTGAAGCTGTGGGAGAGAATTGTATGGAAACAACAGGTCAAAGCTCAGGAGCAATCACAGAAACATAATCAAATGTTAGAAAATAAGTAGAGGGAAGGTAATCACTATATATTCCAGTACAAGATCAAGACATATTGATGAAATAATCAGCGAGCAGGGCACTTTTTCACATATCAATACTTTTGAAATGCCAAATGTTTGTGGAAGTTCAAAAAGCAAAGAGATGCATTAATAAAAGAATGCATATTAATTGAATAGGAAATCTGACATAGTAGGTTTGATCCAGTTTACAGTTCTATGGTGAGGTCTTTTACTGGAGAAGTGCAGTTGAACTGCTGAAAGAACTGAACTGTCATGGAGTCTGCTTGGACCCTGTGCCAAAGACCAGTCAGTAGTTCCTTATCATACTTACCTTATTTCCTTTTTCTTCTTTACCATATCAAAATAGCCACTCAGGACAGAAGGAAGTAAAATTCTTCTCTAAAACCTCTGATGCTTGAGCTTTGTAATGTAAATGCAAGACAAAAATACAGTAGCAAACTGCTAAGTTTAGGTATGTATTATCATGATACTGTAAAAGTTTTATTTCACTCAGTAACAAGTTTGATGGACAATTTATTCCAGTTACTGAGTTCTTGGCAAAGTCAGAGGTGAAGTTAAAGTTCATTTCAACTCTTTATCTCATACCACTTTTCAGTTGTTAAAGAAGTTACATGGATAGTCCTGGGTTTTTTCATTTTTATATACTTTGTCAGACTCCCAACAGTTCACTGTCGGAAGCTGTGTATGGTAAAACAGTCCACAAGGAAGACAGTCCTGTGTCTAATTTGTGACTTTCACTCAAAATTGATTCACAAGGGTACGAAATATTGTGTCAGTCTCTAAATATTTCTGAAATAATATTCTTCAGCTTTCAGTCTATTACTTCATCTGCTTAAGGAATTCGAGTTAACTAAAGAGCTCATCTGCGTCTTGCAGTGTAACTGTGGCTTATTGCCATGCATCATCTCTAAAACTGCTTGGGAACGTGTTCATATTTTTCCCCTAAGAAAATGTTATTTTGGCAAAAATAAAACCTTTCTGGAAGAACATTTTCAGTGGAAAAGTGTTTCTTAGATCCAGACTACAATTTCTAGCCAAATCTGTGGAAAAATAGACCCAGGTTACACTTCCTAAATGCCCAAAGTCTCCAGTGAGGTTGGTAAAACACTGGGTTCCTGCATTATAGTAAATGCCACAAACACCGGGCTTGCCACTGTTGAGGAATGGCTTCTCTCTATGGTCATGCTTTGCCACATTGTATAAATAATTACACTGTTCATTGGCCCAAATTAGTGCAGTAATATGAGGCAATAGTTAAGAGGTTCATTGGTCAGCTGATTCATGTGAAATTTAGTTTCAGATCACCTCATGCCATTTGTCTTTATTATTCTGTTTCTGGAATACACTAAAGATTATTCTTAGTCATGTTTAGAAACAAAATTAAATATGTCATTCATGTATTTAAATGGTTGAGCAAATTTCCAAACACTTTGTGAACATAGCAGAATATTCTTCCTAACACCAAATCAGTAACTGGATGAACTTGGAAATACACCTACTTGCTCTTCATTTTTCTTAGTAGATGTGACTGATCACCTGAATCTCAAGGGGTTTTTTTTCTGTTTTCTGACTTACTGACAGAAACTCTTTAAGCAGAAAAAATAGCATCTGTATATCCCACTAAATTGTTATTGTGCATTCATTCTACATTTCATGAACATTTGGGCATGTCAGGCACATTGAAAATACTTACGGGTAATCATCCAAGGACTTAGGAATGTAATAAAATACCTGCAGGTTGAACACTTCACTCATAAACATATGATTGGAAATTGTATTATTCAAACAGTTCTGTCCATTTCCAGGAAGAAAGCTCTGCTTGGTTAACCAATCATAGATAGGAAAAATGTTTGTCTACTATTACTATATAGACAGCAAAAAAGCTGCTAAATGTCAACAGAGAATTTTGGACTCCAGTGTCCAGGTATTTTCCTCAGCCAAAGAAAGTTGGCTTTATTCTGTTAGAACTTTTCTGGGTAACACTTATCCAAGTGCCAGTGTCAGCTACATTTTCAGTAGATGTGATCCACCACGTGGATCTCTTTCCAGAAAGAGACATTAATAGCACTGCAAGTAATATATGGTCTTGCGTATATAAATATAAAATCATCACTTCTGTTTACTATACATTAACAGAATCAGAAAATTACGACTTAACTAAAGCTTGTTGGAAAACAAGTTTTCTCTGTTGTTTATCTTAAAGAGAACAAAATTACAACTTTCTTGAAGAAATAGCTAAATCAAACATTTCTCATGTAATTTCTATTTAGGATTTGGTGGAAAATGTAGTTGCCTTTTATTTCTTTAAATGTTGGGCTCTCTAGTAAGACTATTTATCTTTTGATTTGCTGTGGTTTTCTCTTGTAAAGTAATTTACTCTAAGACGAATTGTCTGAGAGCAGTCCTTGGTACGTAAAGGAGAATGGGAAAAGAGGAAATTAAACTATACCTTTTGTCAGTCAGTACGTGAGTATGTATACAAAAAATACTTCGTAATTTTGCCAGAATATATTTATTTTTAATAAAATAAAGATTTTGTTTTTAACAGCTCTAAGTTACCATGGAAAAAAGATACATTAGTAAGTAATTTTGGTATTTTCAAAATCTGTTTTCCATCAAAAAACAATGTTGAGAAAAATATTAAATTTGGCCTGTTTCTAAAAATAATACTAGAATAAACTGAAGTTTTAATACTAGAAGGAACTGAAGTTTTTCCTATCGTTATTGCAATCCTTTTTCTTTGAAAAGTGTATTTTTGAAACATGAAAAATATTTAGGATCCTTGAATCAGTACTGTGCTTCATAACACAAGATTCAACATGTTAATCAATTTCAACCAACTAGCTGAACAGAAGTATTCTTTATTTCTCCTAGATCTGTCTATAAGGTATATCAGCAGAGTGCCAGCTACTCTTCTGTAACATTTCAATCTTTTGCGTAGTTTTGTTGGTGAATTTCTGACTGTGAACATTCAGTTATCTTTAAAAATGTTTCCTAATGATCACTTAGCCCAGTATGTGCACCTACACTATATCATAATTTTCAGTTCACTTACTTATCTTATTACAAACTTTCTATGCTAAACAGAAATGTTCAGTTTGGCCCTGATCCTGCTTCCATATTCTTTTATTTTGCCTAATATCCTCATAGCATGCAAAAAATTATAGTCAGGAAATTTTAATACAGCCTTTAAGATTTCTCTCTTGCTTGAATTTGAACTTTTCTATGAAAAATAACTTGAAATACTGAAAATATTTATGCCAGTTAAAAACGAAATGCACAGCTGCTGTGACAAGGGAAACTATTTTCATATAGCTTGGAATCTACTCCTACATATCTTCTTTGTAAGTCAGAATTTTAATTTCAGTGTTTCTATTTAGCTTCACTGGTTACGCTAGGAGACTTTTCAGTGAAGCGGAGTCTAAGGAAATGCAGTGCAGAGGATCAGCGATAAACTATAAAATTGTCATTGGTTTCAATGTGTGTAAAGTGGGACAAAAATCAAAAAGACTGCTAATAGGCCTTTTAGTGCCTAGGCAGTTGGGCCTTATTTTGTAAGCTTTATCCAATCTCTGAAGCCAATTGGTGCCAAGAACATGATCAGTATAAATAATAATCCCTTCTGTATGACTGTTCTACTGGCGTTCTTTCAGGGTCTCTGTCAAATTTTGTCCTTGGAGTATCTCTAGTTCTGACTACCAAATCATAATTTAGAAATTAATATAGATATAGATTATAGATAATTCTTGGCAGTGTGAAAGAATGGGTTGCTGATTATTTTCCAATGGGAAGCAGAAAAAAACAGTGTGCAAATATGTGAACTGTTCCACGTAAAATATATTAAAAAATAAACTTGTTGTCATGGCAACCTTTTTTCATTGACAGAGAGGACTGATAAGGATGAGAAACATTTGCAGTAAAAGATACAAGACTTGAAGTAAGCACAAGAGAAATGTAAGAAAAACATGATCGGTGTATTCCACACAGCTAATCAGGCAAATTGCCAGATTCCCTCTTTGTCCCTTAATGAAATCTCATTTGTTTTTGAGAGATAATAGCTTTGTAAAACTGTTTCCCATCCAGCTAGAAACAAAGCCAAGGGTGAACACAAAGCTTTGACATGAAGTACCCATGAAGGAAAGTTCTGTTTTAGAAATTCCAACAGTCTTGCTCTATGACTTTCATCTTGTCTGGAAAAAAAAAACAACATTTTTTGTTTTTTTCTTTCTGTTCATGCTGAGTCGTACTGTTACCAAGCATCTATTGCAGAAGTGAGGCACAGTGCTAACACTGAGAGATGTTTTTAACTTCTTGTTAGAATTTCGGATGGTGTTGTGTGTAGTAAAGATGTAAAATCTGTGGGTTTATGCCTTTCCATTTTCATTGAGTTTCATTTCAATGAAGTTTCACATAAACCTCAGAAGTTGAAAGTCTGTTATGTCATTCCAGTGCATTTGCTAGTAAATAAGACCCCGCATTCTCGCACTTGATACAAACACAACTAGTAAATCAGGCAAATGTATGATAGTTTAAAGCATGTTCAAATTTTAAAAGATTCATTTTAAAATGAGAATAAAAGTTTTCCCACTGGAGGAACTGAGGATATTTAATCACTTTCTGCTTTTTTGGAAAGAAATGAAGAAAAGTTTGCTTTATATGCATTTAAAAGGCCTTCCTCTCTACCTAACTACGTAATGTGCAATACAAGAAAGGCAGTCAATGAAGTTGTTAAAGCTCTTGTTGAAGCACGGGGCTGGGATTAAGCACATAGATCAAAGAGATGGCTACTGTGGATTTGCTGTGAGACCTTGGTCAAGTGACATAGAGCCTACAGTTAAATGTAACTTGTTTACTTCTGTTAACCTACATTGGTATTGGATAATTTCAGATCCCAGTTTATAAAAAAGACTATGATGATATTGTCCTACAACAGGAGCTATTGTTAGCCCAGGTTCATTAATAACAGTATTTTGATATAGCTATACAAGACCAGACCAAGCCCAGTTATCTGTGTTTGACAATAACTAGTAGTACATGTCTAGAATCAATACAAGAACAATCTGATAGATAGTGCTACCTTCCAGGAATATTTTTGTGCCCTGCAACAGTCTGCATCTCAGAGATTTAATGCAACAGAGCTGGTCTACTTGTGTTTAGTAGCCCAATGAGTTTGTCTGATTGCTTTCTGAAATTGTATGAATTTTCAACAACATCCTGTAGCAAGGAGTTTCACAGTCAAATAATCAGATTCATTGTCTCTTCTTGTTTGTTTTGCTTACAGCTTTTAGTTAATACACCATAATTCTGCTGAGATAGAAAGTAAGTATCAGTCACTATTCATCCTCTTAGAATCACAGAATCATAGAATGGTTTGTGTTGGAAGGGACCTTAAAGATCATCTACTGCCAACCCCCCTGCCATGGGCAGGGACACCCTCCACTAGACCAGGCTGCTCAAAGCCTCATCCAGCCTGGCCTTGAACACCTCCAGGGATGGGGCATCCACAACTTCTCTGGGCAACCTGTTCCAGTGTCTCCCACCCTCATAATAAAAAATGTCTTCCTTATATCCAGTCTATATCTACCCTCTTTCAGTTTAAAACAGTTGCCCCTTGTCCTGTCATACAGGCCTTGGTAAAAAGTCTCTCTCATGCTATTCATCATTTTATAGAACTTTATCTTTTCTAGACTAATAATGTAAGGATGGTTTTTATGCACATTTCTATTAATAATTTATGAAGACTTTATGTTTTTTTAAAAAAGCATTCTTTTAAGTTCTGCTTACTGTCTGTTTTGAAGACCAGGTCGGCAGAGCTTTTTCCCAGATGGATATAATGCCAGCTTTTGTAGTATTAATGAGTATCTGTGCTTATGAAAACTCCAAATCAAAATTCATATCTCAAGAAATTGCAATTCTGATTTGTGATGTTTAAAAGCACTGTCATCAGTCATTGTGGGGAAGAAAAAAAAAGGACATAAGGAAAGTAGAGGGGAGGATTAAGGAAAATACCCTTACATTACAGAAGGTCGAGTGGACACTGAAACTTTAATATATCCAACACTAGACCCAGGATTTCTTAAGGACCTTCATTCTATAGATTTTGAAAGTCATCCCCTCCATTAGTCTGCAGAGTTGCATAGGACTTGCCCACAGGGTTCCCCTGTGATATTCACTGGCTTGAGATATAGATGGAAGTTGAAGAGCTGTAGGACCTAGTTAGTATATCTGGGGAGTTATTCAAGAAGTGTCAGTCCCTCTTCATGACACCAGTGCTACTTACAGCTGTGAAAGGAGGCGTAGTCTGTTTTCCATGATGAATCTCAGTGTTGTGCTTCTTTGACATACCCAAACTCTGCAAAATCTTAAGTCCCCAACCCACTTCCCATGAAAACTATCCCCAGTCTGGTCCAGAAAATGCAATGTTTTTGAAATACTAATTGTTAAATTTTTTTTCAGTTTCAAACTAAAACTTTGGGAAAAAATTAAGATATGGCTAAATCTCTGTCAGTACTGATGTTTGTGCATAATTATTTTTTAATTAATGCTCCCTGCATTATTTTTTAAGGAAATGCCTTCTTTTCAATGCAGTTAATGGAGTAACAAACATAAGGCTGTACAAAAACGAGTGTAAAGAAGTTGCTGATTAGATTAGCCCTTCATTTCATCCCCATTCACTTGTCCTTTTTCTATATAGTAGCAAATTCGGAGTTTTTTTTCACTGAGATATTCATGACCCTTCCTTGAAAAAACAGTTTTTGTATTTTACAGTTCATTCAGAGACAACTAGACAAAGTCTAGTTGTTCAGATCCCAGCTAGTATGGAAATAATATGGAAAGTATTATTCAGATGACCAGAGAAACATAATACAATAGTGACATGAATTTACTGGGTATTTACCATAGCTAAGGTGAGATAGCCAAGTTAGGCAAAATCTTTTTCAGTAAAAACATCAAATGTAACCAAAGCCCTTCATAATGTTTATTTACTCTAAGACTATGCATTATTTTGCAGAAAATGAGAAACGCCCTTGTCATCAATGTTTCAAATCTTTAAGAGCATCAGAAAAGCCTTCACACAGAAAAACTCAAATAAAGGTGGTGCTGTTATTTGCAATGTACAGTAAAGCAGATCATTGCATAAATTATTTATTTAAATAGTTGTCTTTTAATTTTCTTGACTCATTCAGCTGAGGTGCCTGTGAATTTCAGTACACGAGCAGACTGAATTACTTATGACCGGAATAGGTAAGATGTACACAGAGAAACTTTTACACGATTAATAAGAGGACACACTTGTCCCAGAGCAGAGGCAGAAAATCCTGTGACTGAAGCATTCACCATAAGGCTGGTCTGAAATTGTAGATTTTGTTCTGGTGATAAAAAAACCAACTTCTTGTGAAATAGGGGCTTTCAGACAGCATAGCTTACTTGTCCGTAGCTCAGATGACCTCTGCTGAACACCCTAACTGTTCTGAATTCCTTTCTAATTCTTTCTAGGCTATGTTTAAGGATATACATTTGACTTGCCTAATTAATGGCTGCAGTGTTTGCAAGGGATTTTAAAAGTCAAATGTTGCCATGCCTACAGTTCAAAAGTCCAATGGCTTTCTATATGTAATCTGTAGATTCTCTATTTTGTAAAAGGGGATTAATAATGATACCTACTTCAAAGGGAGGTTGGAAGACTGAATCCAGTAAAGATGAAGAAATATCCAGTCATTTACCATCATGGGATCCATACCTAAACCCGACCTGTACATGTTGTTTTTAAATATTTCCTATATTCAAATTAGCACCATACATATTCTAAAAATGAGCAAAGAAGAGTTTCAGTTTGGGATAAAGAGTTTTGTAGCTGTAATGATCAGACCATTCCATTGCCTTTCAGCTACTTTGCTGAAGAATGCAAAAATGCATACATGTACATATAAATATATATCTATCTTTTTTTGTATTTCCTGACTTACTGGGTGAGGGACGCCTGGAGGGGGTTGCATTTTATATTGATGGTGCTAGTGACATGTTAATTTGAGCAAAACTGCAGTGCTGTTATTGTTAAAATAATAAAAAGTTGCAAACTGTTGACCTCCTCCAGACTCTCTACTTGATTTTTTCTTACTGTCAAAAAGCTCAAGAGAAATACCAGAAACCAAGAATTCATAATCCTGTGCTCAAGTATTGCAAAGTGTAATGGTAGTGTTGGAACATGAATAAGACAGAAATAGAAGTTACATAAACAACACAGCTGACCTCTTTTTATCAGAGTTTACTAGAACAAATACTGTGCCTGAGAAAAGAACAGATAAAGTCAAAATATGACCAAAATAAAACTGCCATGAAACAATGTTTCAGTTAGAAGATACCTGGAGATGGATGTATAGCTGGATTTTCACTCAGCCGGGTTCCTCAAAAGTACTTTAGTGATAATGTACGGCACTTTAGGCACTTAACTACCCATTTAGGCAACACTGATATCGCTAATTGCCACCTTTCTCCAAAGGCAGGTACATTCTCTCTGCATTTCAGTTTCTGACCATGACTTTGTGTTCACAACGTCAGTTCTGATTCCAGCCCACTGTTATCTTAGCTGAAGCTCAGTCCCAAAGGAGGACTTCCAGCCTAAGCACCTTCTTCCTCAGTAGACTCAATTTCGTAGGCATGGTCTGACCACAAGTATGAAAACAGCTTAGAATAAAATTGCTCCAGGTATTGGTCAACTATTTATACTTTTAGCCGTATTGTAAGTCCAGAACACCTATTAAGTCTTACAGTAAAGACACTTGCTGTAGGATAAATGACCTCAGCTGATATTCCTGTGTCAAACTAGGTAAAGTACGGATTTTAAGCTCTATCCTGTGCATTTTAAACTATTTTAACCTTTCAGCCACTGGGCCATTTGTTACACAAGAGCTGTTTAGCTCACCCTCCTTCCTTCAGGAGGGGAAAGCCCCCACCGAAACAAACAGCTTTTCAAACGAGCTCACAGAGAATGCCATTTATAGTTATCTCTTCTTGACTTTACCAGTAATCACTGGAGATACAAAATATCTGGAGAGAGATGTGATGTGAAAGGTTTTTCTGTTTAGGAAAGAATTATGTCTAGAATGGCCCCCAAACTCTGTAAGGGAAGATCCTGTAACATTGGCTGAAGTACTGAAAAAGTCCAGCTTTGCATTTACTACCCAGACAGAAAGCAAAAATTTCATTAAAAATGTCATGCTGAGTAAATAACTTAAGTAAGTGCTTCATATTTCTGCCATTAACATTTATGTCATTTCTGGTATTGTCCCATCTAACAACATGCAGAATACCTCCTAGCACAGACTGAAGTTTAGTATGTCTGCATTTCCCAGCTGATAACTGAATTCCATACTGGTGTAGTGGTAAGAGTCAGATATGGATGTGACAGGAAATTATTTAGATGTCCTTGAAAAGATCTTATTTTAGAAACAATTGATGCTTTGGAAGAAGCATGGAAACAGGCTAGACTATAGGAATGGACTCTTGTCCTATTTGAAATCAGTAAATATTCAGATATTTGGACATGCTGGTAGAGCTGTGTTTAAGGCAGCACTATCTAGTTTAAAATAATTTGCTGAATGCTGGTGCTTGGCTGCTAGAAGTGTTTCCCAAACTGGAATGGAAAAGCTGTCCTTTAATGGAAAAATGCAAAACCTGCATTTGCATTGCCTAGAGGAGGACAGTGTGAAGAGCAAGTAGGGCATGAGGAGTTTCATGTGTTGCTATATTTACAATTTAAAGAAACATTTAAATTGAATTTTTTTAAAAGAAAAGCATTGTTGGCTGTCACATTGATACCAAGACACAGTTTCAGCCTTACTTATAATTTGTTATTTAGTAGGATTACTTATAATTTGTTATTGTGTAGGACACAAACGTTGTTCCAACAGAATTCTTATCTTACATTGTTCCAGAGAAATAGATATAATGTTTTAATATTTCATCAAACATTACAGTGATTCAGTAATGTTTGCTACAGATCAGTAAAAAAAATCATTTTCTGCACAGTTTTTATTACAAATCCACAAATAATGCAGTGGCGTGTTGGCTAATCTGAGTAACTATTCCACATTCAGGTACTTTTAGAAAAGGATTTTACATATTCTAGTTTAGTTGTATTTTCTCTAAACTAGTATTTTCCATAGAAAATATTAATTTATTATCAAAATGACCGAAAAACACACTACACATGGCTGTTCCGTCATGTTCTCCGAGTTTGAGGCTTGCTTACTGAATCACAGAAAAACAGTATTCTAGGTAAAGCAAAATATCCAGGAAGAAACATGTCAACATTAAAATCTCTCTGCAAACAATTTTACATCAAATACTTTACATTAGTTGAGATTGTCAGCTATTTACTGTGGGGTTTATCCACAAAGTCTCTCAATTTGCAAAAGCAAATTCGCTACTGCAAAATGCTGCCAGAGACTACTTATTGCAGAAGTTTGTTTGAAATTAAAAGCAGGAAATGAGATTAAAAAAACCTTTGAAACATGCCAAGTGCTAACACAAGTTTTATTTGTGAAACTTGGACTGCAAACCTTCACGAATGAGGACTTGTAAAGTGAAGAAAATGGAAAAAATATTTGAAAAATTATTTTAAAAATATAATTCCAAATGTAATTGTGATTTCTCAACTTTCTCCACTAATAGCATCAGTTGTTCCATGAGAAATGTTCCAATAATAAATTCTTTATTTAGTTTTTTTCTGGGCTTTTCTGTTAAACAAAATAATAGATGTCCTGTTAGAAAACAAAGTATTTTAATATAATCCAAAACTGTGATATAATTTAAAGGAAAATATGTTCTGAAGAGGCAATAGCTGTTTCTTTTTCTAATTCAACTTTTCTACCCTCAAATTAAACATGTATGAAATGCAAACAATGTTATTTTGTGTCAAAAGAAATCCCCCATTGTTTAAAAAACCCTTTAAATACAACTAATTGCACAGGCTTTGTGCCATTGCTAGATCTTGACTTCACCATTATTGCAAAGTGGACTTTGAACAAAGTGACAGAAATCTCATCCGTTAGAATGTTCAAGCTTTGTCAGATACAGAATTATAAGAACACTGATGGAACTGAAACAGAAGTCCTAGGAAGTTTTTTCTGTCTGTAATTTTTGGGACATCCTGCTAATAGGAGAGATTTTTTTTCTGGCTCTAATAAAAATAAGTGAGATCTCTGGAAGCTAGCATACTGTCATTAAATATCTGGTCAATTAACACTGTAATTCATACTTTGGTTAGGATTTTTATGTAGTTAGTTGCGAGTACCCTTGTCTAAAATAGCTACATGAGCAAACCAGAGCTTCTTTATTTTTGTCTTTTTTTCCACCCATTTCATTCTGATACTTTAACACATTGCAGTATCCAATAACTCCAGCAGTTGACTAAGAGATAGTTTCTCTGCCTTGGATCTTTTAGATTAAGTATCCAAAAATCACCTCTACATGTATGACTTTGCTATAGAATGGTTTCACTGTTTTAGAAGCCCAATATTCAAAACCTCTGCTTTTGTCCACTCACCTGAAAACTGGAGAACTTATAACATTGTGCACCCAAGGAAACCCCCATACTTGTCAAAAGTGATTTAGCAGTTTTGCTAGTCACAATAAGCAAATGAAGGTAGGTGAAAGCAAAAACAAGACTTAGGCAGGCAGATAGAAGAATTTACTTTCTGAAGAGTCAGCTCTTCCCTAACTACCAGTTGTCTCTAAGTAGGTGAATAGTATTAGTATATATCCTGTTATATTTTACACACATGCACTGTGTATTTTAAATATAGAGTATATAGATTACTTTAGTACTGTACACAGGTGTATATCGCTAATTAATAGGCATGTGTTGGAGTCTGACTAATAATATTTTACAGATAGATATTAATCATATGCTAAGTGATACTAAGACTAAATCTGTCACATTTTATGCAGAACAGCAAAATACAGTAATATGAAAAATAAATAGCAAAAAAAATTTCTTGTATCACAATAAAAATGAGCAAAAAAGAATTTGTAGTCCCTCGTTATTTCTACTAATACCAATAAGGGTATGGGAAGTACAATACAGAAGGACACTCCAACCCATTTCCTTAGATAACAGCAATGTAAACAACCAGACATTTATACAGCCTTGGGAAAAAAAGTAAATGCCAACTTCCCACTGAATGCTTGGCAAGAACTGCCAGTAGCAGTGTCACTAGGGCTTTCAAAATGTACAGCTATCAAAATATCTCAAAAACATCCCAAAAACGCTGTAACCCTAAGAATTTTCAGTGATGAATTACAAACCTAGAATTAGACTCTCACTCTCAATCCAATAGCAATAGAAGTTAAAATATGAATTGAATCAGGCTATTGGAAAAAAACCCACTTTGGCATCAGTTTTGAAAGGTATGTGTTTACGTACATCCATGATTTCATATTATATCAAAGACTGAAAAAAGACTAGAGGAATGGTGTCCTTACTTCTGTTTTAAGATACCTTAAGCTCAGTCATTACATTATTCTAGAATTATTCTAACTTTTGCTTAAAGAAAGTCCATCTTCCCAGGAGGATTTTCTTAGGTAGCAGGCATCTTGTTTCTAGAGAAAGACTATTTTAGAAACAGTGACAATATTGACACCATTAAAAATTAACTGCATTATTCTAAAATTCTCACAAGATATAAAATTTAACCTGAAGGTTCTTAGACTCTTTAAAATCACTACAGTCTTCAGCCAGAAAATAAGATGTATGTGCAGTATTATTTTACTGTTTATTTTTACAGATGAATTAAGTATATAATTAAGCTTATATAGTTTTTATCATATAAAAGAATACTAGTCTGTCTGATTCAACGCACCACTGTCATCTTGGAATGCCTAACATAAGGGAAAGTATTCCTCATTTCTAAATTTTCTGGTAGATGTGTCATAGAAGATTTGCGATTTAGGGAAACTGGAATGTTGTCTTATATTAATAACTCTGACTGAGTGATGCAAGAGAGTTCTGAGCAGTGTAAAGTCTACTGTAGTGCCACTTAGCTTTTTCTCATGGTTTTAACATATTTTGTTGATACATACTATTTACATAAACAACAATATAGTTCTATAAGAATATTCAAGATTTATCAGTACAGTTAATTGTTCAATTGAAGCAATCATTTTAAGCATGTAGCTCTAGAAAATGCCTGTGTTTTTTTTATTAAAGAATATTGCTTTCAGAAGTTTGTACTTTAGGGAAATACTTTGTCAAAAATTATGTGTCCACAGTTTCCACTGCACATGGAAACACTGAGTTTAAGTATAATTTGTCAATCTATGTATATTAAGATGTTCTTCCAGTTCAAAAATTTCTCTTTACATATCAGATCACATATTGTGCTAAGACAGTTAAAAAGGAGCGTGTACTTGCCCCTGTTTTAACAAATACCTTGAACTGGGTCATTATATTATGCTAGTCATAACAGAATTATTCTAACTTTTGCTTAAAGAAAATCCATCTTCCCAGGAGGATTTTCTTAGGTGGCAGGCATCTTGTTGTTTATCTAGGGAAAGCTAATTCTTCAGATCATTTTGCCAAATCCAGTCTTTTCATGGGTCATAAGGAGACAGGCTGTCAAATTTTATAAATAAACTTCTGGATTATTTCTAGCTTCTGAATAAAAGCCAAATGGCAATGCACTCAGTCATTAAAATTCTTTGAGAGAAAAAATTAGGAGATATAGGAAGTAATTAAAGTCTCTGATAATATTCAATATCTCCAAAAATATCCCGCCTGTTGAGGCTGATATTTTCAAGAGTGATTAAAAATTTGTCAGTCTTCAGTAGTAATGACATTTGGTCAAGTCGCTTTTCTGTGTGTATGAAATCCATTTTGCAAATGTGTTTACTAAGCCTGACTTTAGACATGTTTCATTTTATATACATATACATTATGTCAAGTATGAAGTGGATAACCCTTTGTAAATAATGTAAGAGAGAGATTAAATCAATTTATTAAACAGACTTAGATTTCCAAACAAGCCTGTGGCTAATTATGTGGGATATTCATCATATAACTAATGTGAAGCTCACAGATTTGGCAACCTAATAGTCACAGTTTCAAAAATACCCATTTCACTTTCAGGAAAGTAATAATTTTGATAAATTTTGTCCAGATCCAGAGTCTGATAAAATCTCCATTAATATTAACAAAATCTCTCAGTTGACTTAACTCATTGTGTATCAGGTTATTAAGTTAAAGCTTGCAACTACTGTATTAAAAATCAAGTCTGAGATGTAATTTTACCCGGTGAAGCATTCTATTTGATTTGTTCATCACCATGTACATGCCCTAAAGTAACAGAATATGCTTGATTTCCTTCAAGAGAATTCTGCTTGTTAGGGAATAGAAAATGAGGTATATACTGAAAAGGAATCACTGAAATACCCTGCATTCTTATTCACTCAACACAACATCTGGGATTAAGTCAGTAACACAGCATTTTGTATTCCCTCCACTGCAGAATGTGTGTTAACTGAAATTACGTGGCTGTCATGGCTGATGTTAAACCAGGACAGATAATGTTTTTAAGAAATATTGATTCTTTCTTAGAATAGGAAGAGGTGGTATTTTCAGCTCTAAAATTTAAGGGAATAATTTTCAGGAACTTCCTTAACTGGAAGTAATGATTTAGATTCTGCTTTTTTTTTTTGATCTCTGAATTCATCTAGTGAAATTTGGATTGCTTTGGTATATGTGGAGTAGAGTTGGACTTACATAGCTGGGCTTTTTTTCTTTTTTTTCTATGTTGTTGAAATTTTGGCTAGTCTCTCATAAACGACAAGAAAAATCTAGGAAGTATTCATGTAGATAGGAACAGTGGAAGTTTCATAAATCATGCAACTTCAGTCTGCATTTTGAATTTTTGTTAGTCCAGATATCCTTTCTCACTCAGATTAATTGTTCTCTTCCTACAAAGTTAAATTTAAAAATTATGGTAAGTATAATATACAATCGTTATCTAAAAAGCACAGACTATAATGAGATCTAGAGGTCCAAGAAATTATATGTCATCAAATTACTGAAGATATTAAACATCTGTGTTAGTTATGCAAAGTTTATCAAGAAGCAGTCTCTAAATTTAAAATGGAAACAGGTCAGATTCAGGAGAACATGCTTACTTCATAGCAACATTTTGAGTAGCAAATATTTGATCCCTAGAATTGTAAAATAGTCGTGCAACTGATGCACATTCACATTAGGTGATCTCAGGATATTCTTTAAATCAGCTTATCGTAGATACTGAATCAAATATCAGGTACTGGTGTGAATAAATTATTTTGAAATATAGTCTAAGAGAAAATGACCCTATCACAATTTAGCATCTGAACAGCTCTTACAGTTTTAGTCAGTGCCAAACAAACCATAGTCAGGGTAGGTATTTTTCCATGATGTCCCTTCAAAATTACAAAAATATAGATAGGTAATGGAGCTTATGCAATAGTTCAAGATGTCAGAAAATTGAGATAAGGAAATATTTTGAAGAACAATTTGAATTCAATAGCATCAAGTTTGAACATGCTTTGATCTTACATCCATGAACTAATTTGACAGCCATAAGGTTTTAAGTGCCACTGTCCTAAAGTATTTGGAAAGCCTGAACAGTGGTTAGCTTTAACTTTTTTAGCTTTTAATTTTACTCATCTGCTGATGAAATCAAATGTTTACCTTTCTGAAACAGTTACTATGAAATATTTTCTGAATACTCTTAAGCAAAAAGGTATTTGTTAAGTGCTAAAAAAGTGTAACCTTCCCTTATGTTTGCCTAACATAAAAATGCTTCACATAGGTAGTACTCGTCAACAATGGAAAAACTATGTACAGAAAAATTTTAAAGCCTCTCTCCTCAATAAAAAGCTAAGATATTTAGGCACATTTTCAACAAGGGAATTATGTGCCTAGATAGGATTTAGGTACCTAAGTAATTCTGATGATTTAAATATTCTTCCGTGGAAATAAATCATAAGACTGAAATTATAGAACGTTTTAAATTAAAAGATAATATTCCATGGTATTTAAGTTAAATAACCTGAGCTGCTTAGGCGTGTCTTGGTAAAATATTATGACACTTTTCAGTACTAACAGGCTGAGAAGTATGTCAGAGTTTAAACAAAATTAGTCGATATCCTTTGGAAGTAAACTTAGACCTTGTTTTTTCCCTTCATTCCTCCATCTCTTTTTTCCAGTTTATTACTACACTGCATTCCTGATGTGTATTGAGCTGAAACGAATTTTATGCTAGAGCTTACAGATCTTTCTACAACTCCAGAATGTTTCCTTTTCTCATGATGAAGAAATATATACTTACACATCTATCAAAGGCCACTCTGTTTTCCATCACTACACTGGCTTAGCTGACTGTTCTCTTCTTACGTGTGGAGCACACATTGCTCCTAGTGCCTGTTTTTCTTTTATCGTAAATCCCAGTCCCCCCCAGAGTAGGAAGATATTTGTTCACATTACTTATGTTTTTAAGTAGGAACATGAAGTTCAGATTCTGAAATATGTTTGAAAAGTCAGAGCTGTTGTTATTAGTAGGAATTCAAACTTCTTGAAACACTGACATGAAACATTGCACTCATTGTTATGGGAGAAGGTCAGTAGTTCAGATGGAATCTGTATTACAGTTCCAAATTGAAACAACAGTACTGATAGTATATTTTTAAAGCACCTTTCTCTATGCTCCGTTATGTTATTCGTAAAAGCATGGTGGCCTTACAGCAAAGGGACAAGGAAGGCAGCAATTTATAGAACAGCCTTATCACAACACATTAAAAAGGGAAAGGAAGATGTAGTCCTAGATTTCATAGTCACTCCTATTCATTTTGCCTTTGTAAGGAACTGTGTGTAACAGAGAGAGGTTGCTGATGGAGGTGTATTTACTTTTAATGGATGGTGTCCTACCAGTAGAGGATGGGCACTTACTCTTACTGAAAAACACTTGGGTATTACAGACAAAGTTATGCCAGTGGAATCCTAGTAACAAGAGAGTTCGCAATATCACTACAATGCTTGAATTGCAAACTTGATTTGTTCATATTCTTAAATAATAAAATGCATTAATGATCTCTCATTTAATTAATTTATATTGCAGTGCACTCAACAGAGGCAATTGCTCTAATGTTTTGCTGATTTAGGGTGTTCATCATATGTGACTATTTCATCACGCTTGATAAAAACATCTCTGTCATAAACAGTGATGAGACATGAGATTTTCAAAGCCGTTGAACCAAGCAACTCTTGTTTGCTTATCTAACATTGTGACATCATAACATACATCACAGACTGATCTCCTGTGGATGTTGAATGCAATGATATGTTGCATTGTCAATTTTCTGAGTACCAGCATATCACCTTTTCTTGGGAAAAGTGGTTGCATTGATTAGTTTTTTTTTGTCAAACAGTAAAAAGATATTATATTTGATATCATGTTACAAAATAGTAATTATTTTTGCGAGTACTATAATTTATTTTACATCAACAAGCTTAATTATGCAGACATGTCATTGAGACATATTAGTTGGAAACCATGACTAAGCTAATTTTAGCAGCAACTGAAAAGAAGTCTTATTAATTACTCCCAAGGACCAAGCTGTTGGATACCATAAATATGAGGTTAATGTCTCTGTGTTCCAGGATTACTTTAAAGGAGAAGATTATCCCTTGCATTCTTTAAAATTCCACTACAAAATTTTAACCCTATTAGCTGCTGCACAAGCATTGCTCAGCTGTAGGCTCATGTTTTCCTTTCCATATAGTAACTGCTGAATTATTTTACTGATAAAATACATTCATTGTAATTTATCAAAATTTTAATTTCTCAATATTTTTATTAATTATTTATTTTTTTGTCAAGTTGATAAAACAGAGGTCACTGTGACTTTAAACAGTCACAAGCAAGTGATTGGTTTTTGTCTTGAAATTGCTGAAATGGGTCTCTACTAAACACTGATTCTTTGGACTTATATGTGGATTGGAATTTTCAATGGTACACACTGTGCATCAGCAACACAGTTGTGGGGCTAGGACTAGATCCACAAACTTTAAGCATTGCAAATCTTACTGTCAAAATATCCAGCTGTTATGGAATCTGAGGTACACATCCAGCCTTTCTTAATGATGTAGAATTAGGTGAAAAAAATATAGG
This sequence comes from Pterocles gutturalis, assembly GCF_000699245.1. NCBI lineage: Eukaryota > Metazoa > Chordata > Aves > Pterocliformes > Pteroclidae > Pterocles > Pterocles gutturalis. Next base: position 49,984 of record NW_010112482.1, on the reverse strand, counting down.
TAGATAGTTGAATGAAGTTGGGAAGATACTCTATCATATCTTAATCTAGCTATTGTGACTATCAATAATAACAAACAGAGAGCGACGCAGGCTTTATCCTGTGCTAGCAGCCAGTGTACGCTCTTTCAGAGCCTTAATTTGTCATTTCCTTCCATGTTCTAAAGGTTGAATGCTTGTAGTTTGCATTCTGTGACCCCTATGATACTGGCTCAAGTGTGCCAGTGTATATCAGAATCATAACTTCCCATGCTCGTGTAGATACCATAACAGGACTTATTAGAGCACATGCACCGAATAGGGGACTGTGTGAGGTAGAATAGGAACACAAAATGCCCCTCCATTACCGGCTGAAGCCCAGCTTTGACCCTGAGAGCATCCGGTCCCAGATGCAGACTCGTACCTCACAGAGGATATTCGTTTCAATACCGTACTTCACCTGAAAATCAAGACTAATTAAGTCAGGTGTCGAGCTGTTCCCAGAACAATACTATTGCTTCTGATATGCAAGTTAATAACTCTGCAAGGCACTGCACACTGCACATTTAGACATGCAAAGCTTAGATGACATCTCCCCCTAATCCTGTCAATAATTTAGGTGCCTGTTTAGATGAGAATCCAGAATCCTGCAGTTAGGTGTGCCTGAGCTTTTCTCATTAAATATGGCAGTTATGCCTAATGCTCAAAACCTCAGTGAGATTGCACATCAGAGACTTAGCACTGCAGTCAAAACATGCTCACAAACTGCCTTTTCAGTCACCTATTAGCCAAATCAGACTTTACCTGGAGATGAAGTATAACTGCAAGTTTACTGAGTTCTTGTCCCACCTCTTAAGCAACTGCTTGCTTAATTAATTTGGGACATTTCTATGTGTGCCAAAAAACAAATTTCTCACTGTATAGGTATATTCACTCACAGAAGCTTACACATTCAGTGATTTTAGGTGCCCTCAAGGTCAGACCCTGAGACTGAAATTTTGGAGTAAAGTTCAAGCAAAAAAAAGTTTTAATGCACAGCTAGGTAGTTTGAGGTCTTTTTCTAACTTTTCCATGAGTCTAGCATAGGGTATATACTTCAGTATAGCAGAAAGCGCTCATTATGTAAGCGAAAGAGATATTTTTATTTACTGAAAATTTAAAAAATAGTTCTATCTAATTGTTTATTGAGAGTGACTATAACTTGCTGTAATCCTCATGGTGATTTACCAAATTGGTGCTTTTGAGTGCAGTGTAAAAAATACTCTACTGCATTTACTTATTGAACACATTCTATTTTAAAAAATGAACTTTTTCAGGTTAGATTTTACTTTCTATTTTACTAAAATTTTTCTCATAATCTAAAACAACGGGTGCCAGAAATTTTCAGCTGGCATCTGAAATCTATTACAAATATATGGGCTATTAATTGACCCTTACTCAAAGATAATGTATGAGCAGTGTAACAGGCCTTTAGAAGGTTACATTGGAGTTGCACATTTGCTTTCTGCTAACGTAGGGCTCTGGCCAGCAGAGGTCATACTGAGTCAGTGGGATTTTGTATTCCCATTTTTCTGATGATCTCTTCAGGTAAAGCTTCCAATAAAAACCAAAATAATACTTTCAACAAAAATATCGCATGGCTGCCATAATATTCATAGCATGAACTGAGCACTTTCTTCCCTCGTCTGCAGGTTGCTGGTCGTTAGTCTGCACCCTGACAGTAGTTCTTGTAATCATGGCAAAGTCTGTTCATTAAGCTTTTCTTTACCACATTATTAATTTCAGGTGCTTCTCTATAATTGTCCCTCCACACAATACAAACTACCTCACTAGTAGGTGCCAGTTTTGCAGGTCACAGAAGAGAAAACATGGCAATAAATACTTTCCCAGGGCCACACAACAGCAAGAGACACAACTAAGATGAGAAATTTGCCTCCTAAATCATAAATGAACATGTAAATCACTAGCCCATGTAACCTTTCAACAGACTGCACAGCCTGGCTAGTTTTCCTCAAGCACCGGAAGAAAGAAAGAATCTAGGACTGAATAGGCATTAGTAGATGTTACTCCTTTCACAGCAATAGCAGAGAATGCAGGGGTAAAGGGATGGGTTGATGGAACGCATGGAACTGTACCAAAACTGAAACATACCTGCAAGACACTACACGTATGTTTCAGTGGAGCAAAGACAGGGACAGTGGTGTTACACGTGTCTATTCACAACTCTAGAGCAGCACTCAGGAGCCAAGACCAAGGCAAAGGTGCCAGCCGGATCATTGAATTCAGGAGGCAGCTAGCACGAGTTCTGTGAAAAACTGTGAGAAAAGGGGAAAATGAGAATCTGAGTTGATACAGGAAAAGAGGCATCTGTGACCAGTCCTGACTGGTGCAGGGGAGAATCACCTGGTGTTTTTTTGGACAGCAACAGTAAGAATCAAGTAAAGGCTGGAGTGTAGGGGCAGAAATGCCTCCTATTTGTTTTTAAATTTATAGACACTATACGTATTTATCGTCTGTTGACCCTGGGAATCTCTAAGCACCATTCATACCTTGTTTATTTAAGACGTTGAATAAAGTTTATTTAAGGAAGCCTTAATTAGGAGCTATTCACTTCAGCAGGTTTGGATCAATCTATATAATATTTATATATACTATATATACTGTATACTGTAAACCATATAGCATATTCTCTGCACTATATATATACCCTATATCATATATCATATATGTTATGCAATTTATAATTCATTATATATAATGTGTGTCAATGATTTACATTATATGTCAATGAACAATGGCTTTATGTATTGATAACATATAAGTGCATATGAATCGTTGTGAATACGAAAGGCTTCCATTGGGTGCTATGGTCGACAGAGTCTAGATTTATAGAGCTATGCTTCTACAGAAAATGAATCTTTTCCCACTCTTTTTGAAATAAACTATTCAGAACATTACATAATACCAAGTGATGCTATCTCATATTCTGGTATTTTTGTACTGTATGACATATCATCTTATTACATGAAAAGAATATATGCAAACTTACATTTAAAGGAAATAAATCTGTAGCTGGATAACACAATTAATTCAACAAATATTAGTCCAGTACAAATTGTTTTATGTTTGGTGTACAGCCAAGCTGTGCTGAAGTATGTACATTTTTTTTGGCAAAGCTTGAATTCATCTTGGAGCATGCTACTGGTTACTTGGTTTTCTGTTACCATGGTTCAGTATAACTACCAAATATACTGAATATAACAGATAACATAATAAACTGTAAACTGTATTTCTTGCTTGTAACCCTACTAGAGAAAAAAAAGCACCTGAGAGCACTTGGAATGCGTGGGGTTTAAGCTTCTTAGTCATTTTGTGCAGTGCTGGCCTTTGTGGTATTATGGACATTTTAGGATTCAATTATCAGGAGTAACACTATCTAAATAAAACTTTATATTTTAGTATAAAAATAACCTCTCATAGTCATGAACATTGGAGAAGACAACGACTTCAGGAAGCCCCCTTGTATAGTATGGAAGCCTTTCTATTCTGTGTATTAGGTGACTACTGAAATGTCTGTTCTTTTACTCAGGATAGTAAAATTATTCTAGGTATAGAAAGTACAGTTTATTCTACAGATTGCATAGTACATCAGGCACCTGTTCAGAATGGGACTGCAAAATATTTCTGAAATTAAAAGAATAGTTTTTTTACTGGGAGGGGGGCAAGGTTCTATTAGTTGTCTTGAAGGACTCTCTGGGATTTCCTTCCTGAAAAATAGATGTGTATTTGTAGCCTGAAACATAATTTGAGTTGCAAGTGCTTGGTTGGATTTCTAAATTCTGCTAAACACATTTGCTGTATTTCATTTATTCTGAAATTCAGTGTGGCCTTTACTAGAAGAAATTACGAGGGATTTGAGGGTAATCTCTAAACTGTTTTTAAAGAGGTACCAGAATACCCTTGTATCTGTTTGACCTACCACAGTTTTTAGTATCATTGGTTGGTAATGATTCTAAAGCAATCAGGTATAAATAAGAGGGCAAAAGGACAGGCTTCTCTGGCACTTCTGGTAGATTACGTAGCTGTAAAGACATTCCGTTAAAGATTACTGATAATATGTAAGAGACACATAAAAATTCCTGCTTTCGTTAGCAAGAGAATCAGAGATGTTTGCTTACAGGCAAAGTCAATTAACTCAGAATATATTTTCAGTATGGATGAAACCCAGCTATGTTTCTATTGTGCTAAAAGTGCCTAGTGGTCAGCTGTCTTTACTTAAAAAGACAGCCCGTTTCCCAACAGTTACAACACTGTGGGGTTTAAGATAATGCCTTTTACCCTTTTATTATTTCAGATACCACTGTGTACTAACCTGGTAAACGTAGACTTTTAGTGTTCATTTGAGCTGTCCAAATATTTAACTGATCAAAAATTCAGCTCTGTTTTCTTATTTTAATGGGGACTTTTAGTGGTATTTGTGTGGTACTAACAGATGAACACCTAGGAAAATTCTCATAAGAGTTTTGTATTTGGAAAACCTGCCATCTTTAAAGTGGGAAGAAAAATTAAAAACTGTAGAGCATAGTTGTCAGCATCAATAAAAGAACAACAAAACATGTATTAATGTCGAGTCACTGATAACTCCTTGTCTAACTTGTGAGATGCAGCCTTTAGAAGTCATTCCATTTAGCCAGAATTTATGCATGCCAAGAGTATTCAACATCTATTTTAGAAAGAGTTTTAAAATATTGTTCTAATGAAAGGCTATTTGCGTGTATGTGCTTTATGTAATATTTGTAATATTTTTGAAATATCATAATAATGAAGTTCAAATGTTAACATAAGAAATGTGAGAAACTGCTTTGTTTATTTCTAGATGTACTATATACAATTTACAAGAAATATTTTTCTTTTGAAATTGAACTTTTCCAGCAGTCTCTCTGAAACAAACAATATGAGGGCAAAAATCATAAGCCAAATATGAAACATTATTCAAAAGGGCAAATTAACATAAGTATAATGTGATAATTATTAAATTAGAAGGTAAAATGTTACTTTGCAGAACTATATCCACAGTGACTCATGTCTGTTGCAGCTCCTCATTAGGCATGTTGTTCTTGTGGTTTTGGCAGGAAACTGTGACTTGGCAGATGCACATTCAGTTTCTGGTTCTACTAGTTGTCCTGTGTAATATTTAGAATGGAACTTCAGGCTAGAAACCAAACAAGCTTGATGCTACAATGCTGAGCATCTCTGTGCCTAACTCACTTTATTGCCCCCCAATTCCTATACAGTGCATAGGAAATGGTCAACAGCACTGGGAGCAGAGACCTACTTCCTGCTGACCCAATGTGATTCTGAAAACAGGAATGTGGTTTAGTTCAAATCCTTATCCTGTATCTAGGTGTTTTTCTCAGTGTTGCAGAGAGGTGCCTCCTCTCATTCAAACTTCACAGCCCAAATCCTGCTCTTCAGATAGCTGCCTGTATCCTCTTTCAAAACCTGTCTAGAGAGGTGATAGTGATGCCCTCTCACTTTTGCTTTTATACAGTACCTTACTGGTTAAAGCACTCTCTGAAGATAAGAAAGACCCACATTCAATACACTCTTTTGACTGAGAAAACTGAAACTAAGTTCTTTCAGCCTTTTAATCACTGTCCTAATGACCAACATATAGGTCATGAAAAGGTAAGTACAGTTTCCATCCTGCCTGTTTAAACTATTCTGTTATGCGAAAAAAAAAGGAAGTTAGCTAGATCAGAGAGAATGTCACAAAAGCAAGCAGACCTTGTGGCCTAGTGGTAAAGGTCTTCAGCTAAAGGCAGCAAGATAACAAAAGCCATTTTACTAAAATTTGATCCCTAGTTCTGTTGTCTGTGGAAGAGTTTTCTTTCCCCATTTCCATTAAACTGATCATTTTTGACAAGAATTCTACTATGGATAATGGGAGTGTAAAGGCTACAGCAGCACACAGTAGAAACTAGTGGGCGTTTATCATGGACTTTTTTGTAGTCACACAGACCCATATAGAATATGGGTAGAAACTACAGATAGAAACTGGATTTATATTGCATCTTGAAAAAGAAGTGTGAATTCATGATTCTTGCTGGATCCAAACTGTCTCTTTAGGCTCTAATGATCTCTTAAGTTCGTTCTACAAAACCTGAGGTGTGCTCATCAATGTTAGAAGCTTAAGGGTGGAGAGAAAGAAAATTTTGCAGACAGCAGTCTTAAGATAGAAAGAATAGAACTTCACCAGTTGTTGACTAACTTGGAAACATTTGGTATTTTTTATATTATGTTTCTTAAAGGCTTGCAAAAGATTTTTTAAATCACAGTATTTTGGTTCATGCTGTCTTTAGCATGAAGCAGTATTTATACTTCTGTGTTTTGCCTCTCCTTTCACTACTAATATTGTTCAACAAATGCTCACTTGTGCTGATAACTAATAATGTCCAGTAGAGCACAGCTTTGATTTTGGCAACAGTGGTCTAATCTGACAGGTAAACAGCGCAATCAATAATATTTCATTAGCAGCACTGGAATACTCTCAAATGTTTGTACCAGAAAAAAATGGCAACTCTTTATTGAATCTGAATTCTTCCATCAGAGACACAATTTGAAGAAGTAGCTTTGAGTAATGATGGGCACTCCGCAGAACTCAACTATATGTCTGGCTCATAAAACTAAAAAAATGTATTATTATATTCATTGACAGATCTGGGTGTTTTTCTCCTGAAGAACAATTTTTCCGACATTCTGCATTAAGCTGTCTGCCACACTTCTTTCATTTAGGTCTCAGTCAAATAATTGAATCTCCTTAGATACCTTAGGAGTCAGTGGGAATGGGGACTCTGTTCTTTGCACTTCACAGAGTGATTCATCAGCTCATTTAAAACTGAGCTCATTGTTTTCATTATTTGTTACATCCAACATAAGTGCAAACTGAAATGCAATAAAGAAGAATGTATATAATAAATTTATTTGTTTTGAAACTTCCATATTTTCTATTGTTTTAGAGAAGAGGTGGTTGCAACACAATTTATTGAACCTCTCCATTTTACTTCTCTATACTTTTTCATATAACATCATGTATAAACTCTGGCTTTAGTAAACTTACCTATGCTTATGGTTATGCACTTCACTCTTTGCTCCAAAGCAAGCGTTTTGCTTCTCTCAAGCAGTTAATTTGTAGATTTCTATCTCCACTGATGGCTCACAGATGTATCTTTGTTTAAAAAAAAAAACAAACCACCTTTGTCATGAGAGCTATGCTATATGTGACAGTGACAAGCATCTTGTGTGATGTGGTTGTTGTTTAAAACATGACCTGTTAATGAGAATATGCAGGTCTATAAATGACATATACAAAGGATCTGCAACATTATTAAACTACTGAAGGCACGGGAAAGCATAATAATCTTATCTAGTACTGTGCAGCAGTTACCACATTGCAAGTTTCCTTGCTACGCAGATCATTCAGGCTGTTGATGTTTCAGGCACAGAGCTTATAATGGGGAGGGGGAAAAGGGTAATTTTGATTCCCAGTTTCTTCTGTCTGGCTATCAAGGTAAGAATACCACAAAGACATAGATCTGTATTCTACAAACAAACACTGCAAGGTTTAGAGATTCGAGAGGGAGTTCTCTTATTCTGCTGAATACTGCTTCCATCTAGTCTGTGGTTTGTAAGATTACAGTAAACAACAAAGAACATGTTCCTCCTTAAAAATCTACTACTTCATAAATGGATACTTTTCAAATTTTATATCAGCATTAAAAGTATTATGAAAACCTAAAAAAAAAAATTCCTCTAAAGTCCCTCAGAAATAATACTACGTACTTTGTTGACTCTTCATGGCATATATCATCTTCACATGTGGTTACTATGTATTGCATTTGAAAACTGAACACCAAAAGTTCTTGTAAAGCTTGAAGGTTAATGGCATTAGTCTGCCCCTTGACTATAGGAAGCTGTCGATCTAATTTAAACTGACAGATGTGCTTTTACAGCTGGAGCAGTACAGAGATCTTTAAGTTTTGGCCTTCTGGGAGAAACTAGTGGATAAAATAGCAAGAAATGTCATTGAGTCATTTTTCTAGAAGAGATTGATCAAAGTTTGGAATGTGTCCTCTCCTGAGAAGCCCCAATAATTCACAGGAGTCTCTCTAAAACAATGTTTTTTGTTGACTGAGAACTGTTATATTGAAAGGAACACATTATTATTGTGAAACCTTATGATTATTCTAGTATATGATTTCATTCAAACAATAGTTATTAGTTTGATGGCTTTAGTGTATTTGACAAACCCACTGAATTTAGTCTCTATACACCTTTTCAAGTTTTTTTTTTAATTTAGAATGATAAATATATGGGCAAAAAATTATTTTACATAATTTGTATGTTAATGGAATAATAAGTACTATGTAAATTTTGGTGTGCAGAATTTGAAATCTCAAAAAATGTCAAACTAGGCATTTTTCCATAGAAATTTCTTTCCATAAAAGAATGAAGCCATTGATTTTTTGCAAGACATTCTAACTTGTATTACATCTAAGAGTACTAATGTAAATTCTATCTGATAATGGCTTTTATGAAGTAAGGAAGGGACTCTTTTAAATCTACTTTTTAAGAAGGAATTTCCTACATTTATGAAAGAAATTAGACAACATGTTCTGTATTACAACAGAAGTGTTCTCAGTGACCCAGAAAATCCCTTTGAGTCCTATAATATCCTAAATATGCACAAAACCTGCTCTGGCTTCAGAATTATACAGATCATAAAGACTGAAATATTGCAAATTTTAGCTTCTCAAAAATCATTTCCAGTATACAATTTTTGCACAACTAGGGCTATTCTAAGAAAATAATAATTACAACATACTTGAAACTTAATGGATTCGAGAGTAATTTCCTCATTTTTTGTAGAAAGTGAAGAAAGTGGTACAAAAAGTGCTACTGTTGATCTCTAAGGGCTATCACCGAATTCCCTGAGATAATACATAGATAGCATCTAAAAGTTTGTTTGGAGTAGGACTGCACTGAGGTCACTGTTCAAGACAACAAACTGTCCGCTGCATTCTCTGACCCTGAAAGGTTAGAGTTTAGGAATTTCCTGGAGAGATTCTGTTTGGTCTAACATTTTTATGAAAGTATCAAGGGGATAGTTAAGAGCAGTCGTAAGGTTGTTTTCCCTAGAGCTGTAAAACTGTTTTATCTAGCCAAAAATACTTTCAGGGAGATGCCTGTTAAGTCTGTGTGAATGCAGAGGAGAAACCAGAAAAAGGAAACTTGTTTTTTTGCAGGAGTCTAGGAACACACCAAATGTTTTTTAAAAATAGTTTAATATTCGTTTTCAGTAGCATAGCACTCTTTTATGTTTACATTTTGTACCACATGAAAAAAAAGTTCCTTAACACTTACTCATTTTTTTACCTATTTTTGTGCACAAAACTCTTTAAAAAAATGAAAGAAAGCAGATACATTTTTTCACTGCTGTAATGAATTTTCTAATGACATGTCCTGACAAAACAGCTGGACACAGCTGACTGGACTCTTAAACATACAACTATATTCATGATAACCAGGAGGAAGTCAGAGGGAAGTTTGCTTCGTCCTAATTGCATTTGTTCAGTTTTTCTTCCGCTTGATTTGTGGAATATTTGGATTCTAAACATGTACTGCATATCATGCCATTATGATATAAAAACATCTTAATGAAGAAAGGAAATGAGTGTGACTTCACAGTACAGTTCATAAGACTGGTAGTTTTACACCAGAAAAACTGATTGTGTCTTTGAAGAGCATCAAAATATTTAAACTTTAGCCAAATTCAGCATGTGTTCTTCATCAGTGTCTAATTTAGGGTGTTAATAATAGCTTGTTAGTACATCTCTAGGCACAATGTCAGTGTAAATACTGAAAAGCCACAGCAGGTAGGCAAGTCCTCTGAAACAGGACAATGATAGAGTCAAATATATACATGGTGAATAAAAATCGATAGTGTGACTGCTAGTAGCACTGTATAGCCAACCTCCTTTTAGGTCAGATCAGCCAGAGTTTTGTATGGATACACCACAGGTGATCCGGTGGTAAACAGGGGTGCAGCATGGACTTTCAAAGAACAAGTTAGATGTAGATCCTTTAATGGGGACAGCTGTTAGGAGCATCCTGAAATAATAACGAAGGAATAGGTGCTAAAACCATTGTATTGACTGTGACTGCTAGTCACTAGTCACCTAGACTATCCCGTTTCTACCTTCTTCATCACCGGTTCACTGAGGCAGCAACAGCTTGAATTAATATCTACATTTAGCACTCACGTCTTGATTAACTTTCAGCATTGGTTTGTTTTCTTCTTTGAGCACTTATTCCTTATCTCTAAGGGTCTGTTTAAGTTTCAGCCATATGTAACTCTGTTCTTGTTCACAATAGTGCTACCTTGTTACTCTCATTCCATCAACCAGTTTTCCCTCTTCCGGCCTTTTTCACACACTCCACTTTTTGCTTAGGGCCCTACTGAAGGCTGTTCTTATATTTTGAATAGCTCCCGCATCCTTACAGTTTCATATGAATTCTCAAATTTTCTTTTTCTCCTCTGAGTCCTATAAATACAAACACTTAACATTAATAGGATTATCCTCCATATAGGTTTAACCCTTAATATTAATAGGATTACACTTCATATAAGTTTATTATTATTTTATTGCTTTCAACTGGGAGTTTTGTAGGTGGTAACTTTCAGTGAAAAGTTTCTTTGGTAAAAAAGAACGGCTTTACTGATCAGTATTTTTGAGCTATCTATAATAAGATCTTCAAGACAGACACTATGTCTGGTTTTTGTGTTGTCAAGCAAATCTTTATAAGCTCCGTCTCACAGCCATGCAAAGGATGAATCAGATTTCATGCAAAATATCAGAAATAATGTTCTTCCAGTTGGATACAATTTTGGTTATGAGAAGTAAAACCGAAACAAATACTCCCTGTCCATCATGGTTCCTCTCATTCCCTACCAGTGAAGGATGATTAGATCAAACACATCAGAATGATACCACCCAAAGAAGTCAGTTCAGTTTGAATCAATACTGAAGGTCTATGTGATATGTTACACAAAGAGAATCGCTAAGCTCTAAGCAATATGTTATTTTATGTGTCTATCAATTACTAATACTACACTAATGTCTTATTGTCTTATTATAAAGTGTAACATATTTTCTTACTATTTCTAGGGTTTTTTCTTATGTTAGCAGTATAGTACAGCCTTCAACTGACCAGTTGTGAGATGTTTATGTAACCGCTAATAATGTGCTATGTACTGCCAGAGGCTAGTAAAACAATTAGGCACTTTGTGCACAGTTCAGATCTTGCTATACAATAACTCAGGGTTTGGATTAGTTAGATTCTGTATTTTCACTCAAGTGCAAGATTACTTAGTTTTATAAACCTTTCCCCTGCTGAAACAATACTTATTCTGGCAAGGAGTTCATTGATTAAGAAAGGAATTAAGAATATATAAAAATATGATCAGACTCTGGATTTCAGCAGTCAAAGAATTTCAGTTTATTCCAAGTGGTGCTATAGCAATTCATAAGATCTAAAAAAAGCTACTAGTACTTTTGAATAATTTTCTATAGTAATTGTTTTCCTTTTACCATTTTGTATCTGCTAGCAAGGAGAATGTTTTCATTAGCCACTTGTATTGCTGTGTTCTTTAGAGAAGTGTTATTTAAAGACCTTTGTCTAGTTTGCAGAAAGGAAAAAATACAATAGCTCCTTTAAATGTTCATTCGTAGGGTTTGGGAAGAGGAAGATGGTTACTAAGAGGAAGGTGAAGGTATCCCTTACACTAGCCATTGGCTGGGTGAGGATTAGGACAGCCTGATAACTAAGGAGGGTTCATGAATATTGTCTTCTAGCCTCTGTTTCTTTTGAGAGCTAGATGAGGTGTTACCATCTGCTAGTAACTGCTCGATGAAATCAGACATTTTCTGCCCCTGCCATTAAGAATGGAGATAATTGCCACTTGTGTACCAAACCAAATCTGGTAAGAACAGAATCATGACCTGTTACAGAGTTCCCAAGTGAATTAATGAACCTGTAATTTATGAATGTAAATTTAAAAAATCTGTGTTCCTTGTACTCTTACCATACTGCTTTTATGTCTGGAATCAAGATTCCATTGTACTGTTAACTCAATAGTAACACAGACGATTTTGGGTTTGGGGTTGCTGCGCGTAAGATGTCATGGCTCTTGAAAAATATTTTTAAAGATACCTTTCCTCACAGGAGGTATAACAACTAACTTGGAAATTCCAGGTTTTCCTAATGACCTTGCACTTGAATAGCTACTTTTATCCCCAGAGGGCCCCAGTGGCTCTTAAACTTAATAGCAACAAAGTTGTTTAGAACAGGATGTAAAGAATCCTTCACCAATTGAAACTGCATGGTAGAAAGAGCAGGTAAGTGGTATGATTTTGAAACTACACCAATTTCAACAATTCAGGGAGGCATTCTGTAGGAAGTACATGGAACAGAAAAGGAGATTTTTTTTTTCTGAAACTATGCCGGTAAAAGTATGAATTTTAGTTGTAGTTGTCACTACCTGTTTTGTTACTGAGGCTTTGTCACTGATTCTTGCTTAGGTAACTTTTTGGTCTAAACAAAATAAAAATAATCTGTTAAATTCAAATTTATCAGCCTCAAAACCATAAAAAAAAAATCAAAACATTTTGTCTTACAAAAACATACTACGAGATGATAAATCTGGAATAGGTGTGAAAATCTTTCCCACACTGTATATCCAATCAGAATGAGCTACAGGTTTTTCAGCTGAAAGTATAATATGTATGTTCTATGTGAAATAAAAATAAGTTCCTTTTTAAAATGAAATTTAACCTCAAGCAATGCACACATGAAAAATCTTCACTCTTCTGATGTTGCCTAACAACTGTTTAATGGGCCATAAAGCTTGGTCTCTAAACGCCCTATACTCCTTGAACTCTCAAAAAATGCTTTGGCCTCCAGCTGTTGGCAGTGCACCACACTAGTATTACTAAGAGGTATCATTAGTGCTACTAAACGTGAAAAGAACAGTATTTAAGTTACTGTGATCTGGAACATAAATAAACAGTTGCTTCATATCCTCTGTTCAACACACCCTCTCTTACTCTCTATTGCAGTGTTTACATCTTCCTGCTGGGCTATATTATGGCGTACCCTGCAGTCCAAATTAGATACGAGTTCAGGGAGTGTCGTGGTTCTCATTCAGATTACAAACCTGTGAAGAATAAAAATCAGGTCATGAGAAGAAAAAAAAAAAAAAGCTCAGTCTTCCTGGGTTTCCTTCAAACTCTGTGACTGCAATAACTCAAAGGCATCCCAGTTCCTAAATTCTCTTTTCATTTTTTTTTACTTAGGTACTTTTAGAAATGGCAATCCTCCAGCATGTCCATGTAAATTTTTGTTGAAGAAAATAAATTATTACATTACAATATTTTTATTTGCACCAAAATAATATTTAACTGTTTACGTAGCATAAAGTAGCAAATGCTTTTATTCTATTAATTATGCTATTATTTATTCTACTAATTATCTCATATTTTTTTTTTTAATTTTACAATATGAGCTTAATGTAGCAAGAGGGGAGAAAGGCTTTATTTTCTAACACTCCCTGCTTCCAAGAAGCACAGTCCTGCACTCTGTATCTTTGTCTCATTTGAACTGTGGTTGTTAAGTGAAAGTTATGATACGCTGCCTGATTTCACTGTTCCCACCAATATGGCATGACTCTGAAACCTTTGGAATGAAAGACGACATGAATAAAAAGTCTTGCATTCCAGAGCAGGGGGTATATTCAAGAAGGGGAGGGAGCAGTGGGGAGAGGAAAACTAGGGCTTTGTCTTCCGAAGCATAAGAGCATGTTTATAATAGAGGAAACACATCCCCTTTTAAAACTGACTTGATTGGAAGAAAATTACTTTTAACCGGCTACTGAAATCCCTAAGCACATGCTGGTTTGTTTAATGGGAACCGATTTTGAAAGCATTTATGGAATGTATAGAGGGATCCTGTCTGAAAGCATATACAAGGAAGGCATACCAGCTGCAGTTATTCCCTTCATCCTCACTGACATTAGCACTTTAAGATTTAGCCAACCACAAAACACCCATGACCTTCTGAGCCATGCGGTCCCAAAAGAAAGCAGAGTCAAGCTCCACACATAGTCAAGCCATCATGAAGAAACATCACTGTACCACAGAAGACATAAAATAAATCTGCAACAGTATTGAGAACTGTGAGACAGTCAAAGAAGAAAAGTCATTAATCTGTGTTTTCTCTCATATGTTGCAATACTCTATTCTGAGGATCTTCTTCTCTGAAAAGCTACCCAGGGAACAAGACTGAAGAGGACTGTAACTCAGCGTGTTTGGCTCCTATTGTTTTCTCTGACATTGATTTTTCTAGCTTTATAAATCATCCAACAGCAACTGTTGCATCATGCTTCTACATGGTTTCTGCCTGAAAAAATAATCCATGGTTTACACAGACATCTATGTACTATATGACTCTAAATATTTCCTGATGAAAATACTGAATAGTTCCTATTACATGCCCTATCAGAAGCTTGGAGAAGAAAAATGTAGTGCTATTACCATTCCAGCTCTCTAGGCTGCCCTTCGTTAAGAAGTATCTGTTCATTATAGAAAAATGTATTTGCCTGCTTAAAGTGTTTTTTTCTTTTTTCTTTCTTTCAAAGTTAGTGCAGAATCACTCAAAATACACATACAGTAATTTTTTAATTTCTCTAGTTAATCTCCTTTTTAATAGTCTTGTTGTTAGTCAGAACTTTTTTAGTGATCCAATTTACAGCATGACTCTCCAAATAAGTGCATCAACATGACTCGAGGGAGGCAGTGAACAGAGCAAGGGAGGGAATGAGATGCTGGAGGCAAAATCAGTGTGGGAATTTCCTAAGTTCAATCACTAATTTACAGTTCTGAAACCTACTCTAAAGACATTAGTGTGGGACATTTTATTACAACTTACTTAGTTATTTTCTCAGATTGGAAGTATGTCAATAGAAGAGGTTGAGAAAAATTCCCAAAGCAGTTTTTGGCCTTTTACTTTTGACAGGTAAAGCACTGTCTAGGAAGAGAGCATTCCTACAGGGTCTGAGGTCCCTGATGAATTCTCATGTCCCTCAGGTATCAGACAGCCCAAAGACTATCATCCAATGCAAAAATGTTTCTTTAAGGTGCAAGATATTCAGCTATTCAAATCACAAATTGAAAAAAAATATTTTGGTTAAACAGAATTGTATTTCAAAGGCAAATTAATTAATATTCACAACAAAACAAAGAAGAATATCCACCTCAACACCTGAATTAAATTATCTAGGCAAAGATTGACTCATTGTAATAAAAAACTGGATTCTTTAAAAATACAGACTAGTGGTTAAAATTGATTTTATGGTATGTAAGGCTGTACAGGACTTCTAGTCAACATCCATCTTCACACTAAGAGAAAATTTCCTCCTGAGAAGAGAAAAAGATGGGAGTTTGCCCAGATTATTCTTGTGAGTCCTCAGCATGGTTTTTTGCCTCCTTCCATAGGGAAAATAGAAGAAGAAATTATGATTAATGTTGCCAGCATTCTTGGCAGAACTATAAAATATATTTATACACGAAGTTCATAGCTCTAAATAATACTGTTATAAATGTGCTTCATTAATGGTGTACATAATATTATAAAACTTTTGAATGCATTGTGAAAGTTCCAAAAAGTGCCCAAGGCACACTAAAGGAAGCACAGGGGACTTGGGGGTACTTTTTCACTTTTATTTTAACAAGTGCTCTTAATAAAAAAGTGGTGTTAATACATAGTTTAAAATTTTTTCTCATCAGCATTACCAAATATATTTTCCATTGATCAAAAGTTACAGTTATAAGCGAATTCTTTTAATCCAATTAAATTCAAATCTCTCGCACAACTATGTTTTACATTACCTTTATATTTATTATTTCCCTAGCTTTCTAAGACATGACTGAGAAATAAGGACTTCTGTCCTCTTGTTATTAACTTGAATATTTAAGTATTTTACAGCTTCATAGCATGAGAAAATTTTATTTCAGATGGAGAATGGGAAAGAAAAAATCTGTCATTCATATAAATACCATGCCCCCTTCTATCATGTCTCTGTCAGACAGTCATCTTCTGTGTTGGTAATTTCCAATACAAAGGTTTCCTCATGCTCCTAGTCCTACTCTTAGGCTATGACTGACTATATGCTGTTTGATTTTATTGTTTTTAGTTTGAATGTCTCTGTCTCAACTGAGCAACAGATCAGTCAGGTCTCGTTTTGCATCCTTCTTCCACCAAGAAAATTATACATACCCTCTAACATGTTGCTAATAAGAAAAGCCATTTTCTGTGTTTGGCATATTGGAACACCCTTAATTTCCCTTGGCAAAGCTCTTCCACTGAATGAAAAGCAATCTTCTTATAGGCGTTGCTTCAAAAATACTTGCAGATGATCCCTCAGTCATGTGGCTAGGTCAATCTAAAGCTAAGTTTTTCTTGTGTGCAGGCAAATCTCACCTCCAAGGAGGGTCCATGCAGTTGTCTAACTCAGAGTACACAAACTAATACAATGCTATGAATATACCAATTTAATATTTTGGGTTTGATAGCTGGCGTTCACTGAGAATCTTCCACGATTATCTTTCTGCCCGTCTTTCTTCTTTCCC
>NW_010112482.1:31968-33232 GCF_000699245.1 Pterocles gutturalis | reverse complement strand
TCCCTAAAAGATGAGGTACTTCAGATCACATATAATGTGAACAACATATGGTACAGGAGGAAACCAGTGTTAAAGAAAAATCTCTGAGGGGAAAAATTAAAAAGTAAAAAGCTGAAACTTCTGGGGAATATGGAGAATATTCAGAAATTGCCTGTATTTTCCGTGGTATCTGACTAAGCTGAAGAATTTGAGGCATTTATCCAACTTACTGAAAACTGTTATAAGAAGGTAGCAAGCATCGAATCTGTGGACCTTAAAAGCTCACCAGGCTCAACCCCTGTCCATAAACAGGGTCAACTAAACCTATGTAATTACTGACAGATGCTTGTCTTGCCTTAAATATCCCCAGACAGATACATCCTATATTTCCATATTCCAGCCTGTTTCAGTGCTTGATTATAACCTGCCATTGGAATCTTCTAGTGTCAAATGCAAATCTCTAGTTTCTTGCCTGTTTTCTGTGCATATGGAAAATATCTTACTCCCTTCCTCTTTTATATATCTGAATACTGTTTCCATGCCTGCCATTGCTTTTCTCCTCTTCAGCCTAAATGATCGCAAGTTTTTGCAGTCTGTTCTTGCAAGTCATGTTTCCAAGATATGTGATAGACTCCTGCTGCAGCAAGAGCTATTACAGAAAGCAGCGTTGCACATTACTCCACATAAAAATAAAATGAGTCATCACATTTTCAAACAGCCATTACAGGAACAAAATGAAAATAGGTAAGAATTTATGTTTTTCTCTAGAATAAGATAGTACCAAGTATCCTTATAAAATAATTCTATTATGCTGGGGGGAGGGCAGGGAAAGTGGTTGGAAATACCCTTTTTTACATTAAACCCACATCCATTTCATGGCTTCACTAGGAGTTGCACTTGCTGCTCAGATAGAAGACAGGAAACATTTATAATGAGGTTCTAAAGGGAGCTGAAGGAGTCTGTGCCCCTAGGACAGCTGCTTTTGACCTATGACAGAGGCTGAATAATTTTATTAAACTTTGAATTATAGGTTGGATAAAAGAACCTAAAGAACAGATAGACTTGCTGGTCACTTTAAAGAAGCATGAAAAACATTTCTCTTGTATGGATCCAGAAGCATTTATGAAGAGAAAGAGAACTTTCTCCACTACTTAAGAATTAAGAAGCGAGACTTCCCAGAGAGTTATGTTGTCAAGTGTTTTTCTCTACTTGACTTGTCAGCAACAGGATTTGGGCAGGTGTTATGAGAAGAATAAAGTATGTGTTTATGCACATTCAACACCCA
>NW_010112482.1:0-31953 GCF_000699245.1 Pterocles gutturalis | reverse complement strand
CTTTCCTCAGACTGTCATTTGGGTAGCATTCAGCATGTAAGATGCTTCACAAGGATAAAAACACCATAGATTTTTGATTTGGCAGAAGACAGTAATGTTTAACAGGGGAAACTGAATAGCTTTAGAAAGAGCTATGATACCTGGACTAATGCAGAGAAAAGGTGAGGAGATGAATATCAATCCTGTACAACTGGGATATCTCTTTACCTTGGTGTGCCAGTACAGAAGGTAAATCACTGTAAAGGTCAATGCTATTGCTAGTATGCCTGCTCCAACAAACCAGAAATAGATAAAAAACCTATTTGAACAGTAAACTCCATAGAGAAATTGATTTCTTGGGTGCCCAAACCAGCAGTTGAAGCTACAGTTCTGAAATTTTATAACAAGATATTTCAGATCTTTTCTACAGATCTCAAGGAGAATTCACTATTAATCTAACTGAAATTTAGGTGAAACTCATGTTTCCCAAAAGGAACTGGCAAATATTTACATGAGATTAGGTTTCTTCTGTTTGCTTGCTTGTTTGTGTTTTTTTGTTTTGTCTGCAATAGGATAATTTGCAAACTGGACAGGCAGGAAGTACCTGGTGATTTTATACTCGCTCTCATGCAATTAAGGAAAATGCAGTGATATCCAAACATAGACACATACCAATTTACTTAATGAAAAACTTCTCCAAATCAAAAGTGATTTGCAGCTCCATTGCAAAAACTGAAACCACAGAGAAAGTAAGGA
The DNA here is from genome assembly GCF_000699245.1 of Pterocles gutturalis. Taxonomy (NCBI): domain Eukaryota; kingdom Metazoa; phylum Chordata; class Aves; order Pterocliformes; family Pteroclidae; genus Pterocles; species Pterocles gutturalis. The sequence goes on along the minus strand of NW_010112482.1, from coordinate 31,218 downwards.
AGGCTATTGGTACAAATGACAAGTGACAGTCAACATACTCTGCCTTATGGAGCCTAAAATTATTTCTATAGTGCTAACAGGTATATAATAATACAAAGTCACTACTATAAGAAAGACTTTAAAAAAAGAGATACCACTAAGGTCCTTTCTCAAACAAAGGAGGGATGATTTGTATTATGTGATTTATAAAAATATCTCAAGAATATGTTGAAGTATATATTTGAAATTATACAAGAATATTACTTAGGGATGGAAAAATACATGCTTAGTGATGTTATATAAAGCTTGATGCTGAAGAGACCACTGATGCTTGCCATGCATGCTAAAGATAGAAATCCAGTCAAGCAAAAGAGTCCAATTCATTAAAAAGCAATAATGGATGTTTTTATTGAAGCCAACATAAATATGATTATATTCCTTTTGTAGACTGGTCTTAATACCCTGGTATGACTTTTCTAGAAGGAATAAAAGCAAAAGAGATGACATGGTATTTTTAACATAGTAATTTATGAAAATACAGGATGATACAGCAAAGGATATTTCTGAGTGCTTTTTACTGAAGTGTAATTTGGACACACCTCCACAGAAATGTGATTATATATGTCTTCATTATCACCCCCTGACTCTTTCTAGCAGATGAAGGCAAATAAGAAATGTTTCTTATTAGAAACTAATCTGCAATTACTCTGCACAGATAAGGAAACAGATAAGGAAAAGCATCACTGTTTATATCTTGGGTATGTACAAGGTTAAGAGAAAAATACCAACATGATGTATTCATTACTAACAGTAACATAACAGTACAAGGTCACTACCCTAAGAAAGATGCCTCAAAATATTTAGATGCTACTGATGGGCTTAGGTCAGCTGTTTTCTTTTCTTGAGTCTTCAACAACTTCCCAGTTTTCTTGTTGATTGCACAAGATGTTGTGTACAAATTGCTCAGGGACTCACAGTCTTTAAGTCCATGTAAGATATCCCAAGAGCATATGCATGAAACCAAGGCTGAAGGTCTTTTCATGAAAGAAGGAAGGTGGTGCACTCTGCATAATTTATTTTTCTTCTAATGAAAAGTGGAAAATGACCATCAGAGAAAACAGTGATTAAAAAGGACAATAGTTTCAAGAAAAAAAGAACAGGTGGAAAAATTGAAGTAAGAAAACCAGAAATATGTATTTCATAAAAATTCTACTGACATGTCTTGTAAAAATATATAGCTGATTTGTGGAAGAGCACTGTAAAATAAGATGTATCTGGTATTGGCCAAGCTATTAATTGTTCTGTGTCTTAAGTCTCATGTTAACTTTGCAGGGAGGAAAGCTGTGCAGGAACCCAAACTGAGAAGCTAATTAACATAGCTGGGGCACATAATGACTTGGGCAAGTACAGTGACTCTGCTCCTTTCAGGACTTGGTCTCATATCCCTAATTTGCACCGTGTAGATTCATACAGAATTAGCCTGAGGATTTTCTATATGAAGCTCAAAGGTTTTGGGGTTTTTTTTTTTTTGTGATGTTTCACAATAGTGATTAATTAATTGTGCAAGTTTGATTCTGCCTTGAAGTCATAAGGTAGAGCTCCTGGGTTGTTTTAAAATGTTGTAAGACTAGAGCATGTTCTTGTCTGTCTGGCTGAAAACTTTACTCTTACCTTCCAAATTAACACATTTAAGGTCGACAGTGTAATTTCCTACCCCCCATTATAACACCAAACAGATAATCATAGTTAAACTTATGAAAAACTATGGGCCTCCTAGAATTATTGTTGCTTAGTATAAATCTTGTTCAGCTTGCCCAGGCTGCACACATCTGTAAATGGATGGCTGCAGTTGCTTGCATGTTTATCTTTCTGTCTCTCTTTCCTTGACTCAACACACTTTGGGACATATGGCTTTATAATTAAAAAACATTGCCATCCCTGAGTTGTATATGAAAGGTGAAGGTAGAGCAGACCTCACTTGTAGGTGTCATTCTGATTTATTTTGGATGGTTGGCTGATGTCTGTAATTGTATCTTTAAATAAATAGATCTACACTTGCTATAAGTCTGTCAAGAGTGCTTATATGTGTACTTATCACATCTACATACCTGCAGATAACAAGTGTCTCTAAAGGAAACTCATTAAAAATAATGTGTCAGTCACCCCTGGCAAACAGAATTTTCTCCATTCTCTTTCTCTCTTTGGCTGGGAAAAAGCTCTGAAGTACCTTCCAAACAGAACTGAACAATCCTTTCTGAAAGCTTACAGGATTAATTTAAAAAGGCTTTTTGCTACTAGAAGATTTTTCTGCAAATACTTATCCAGAGATGATGGTAAGGATTGGGACTTTTAGTTGGTTTTGTTTCCAACAAGAAACACTTTTTTTTGATCTGCTATACCATCAAAGGAAATAAAAAAAATGGCAAATATTGCATATAAGACTTATCATACATATCAAAAATTGATTTCAATTTATAACTGTTTTTAAGGACAGAAAATACTTGTATTAAAAAGGCTTTTTTACTAGAGGAAGATATAAAAACAGCAACTGAAAGTTAGGTACATCTTGTGGTTTTTATTTTGAATGTATCACAATAACAGTAGTTAATAACTGGGGAAAAAAAAAGTAAATGTGCATTCTTTATGTTCTGATGTTTTCAAGTTAAATCTCAATGCCTTCTGAAAGCTAGGCTTCCTTTAAATAAGACCTACTGTGCTGTATTGCAAGACTGACAAAACACAATTCTGTAGCCCTTTTGTAAGTGATCTAACTAGGTGAGCAAGCGGTTGCTTGTATCTTTAAAATGTACTAAACGCATACAAAAAGCTTCCTTTTTTTTTTTCTAATAAAACAAGTCTCTGTCTGAACATGAAGGATAATGTAGCAAAGAAGCACTGCAAAGTATGTTATTTTTATTTAACCTTGAAAGTCTGACACTCCAGTATGTGAAAGCATATAGTTTTTAGCTGGAAATATTAAAGTATCAGTGTAGAACAACCATATATAGCAACCGCCAAGCTCCAGTCTAGCACAGTTCCTAGGTATAAGTGCAATTCTAAGCTCAAGAACATACCTAGTAAAGCAAATAAGTCTGGAAAACTGACAAAGTTATGTATGTGCTTAAATGTCTTTTAGAGAAAAACTCAGTGTGATAACGCTTGTGGCTTGTTGGGGGATACAGTTGTCATCACCATGAAATGAAATGCATTAAAGAGAGGTTCTAACACAGCATGAGAAGCACTTTTACTACATTATGCAAATAGACTTTTTTTTTTTTTTTTTGCAGCTAAGTGCAGTGTTTGAAACTGCTATTAAAAATTAATTTGGTGATTAAGACATAGTTCACCTCAGCAAAGAGAAGAGCATACTTTGCTCAGTTTCAGGGCAGGTGGAGCTTGTAAAGAACATAATAAGTATTTGGTGTCTGCCTTGCATGCAGTCTGCCTTCCATTTCTACAATTTGAGAAATAAGGGACACATGAAAACCACATAAACATCCATATGAGGTATTTAGCCTCAGTCGAGTCTGGGTTCTGTGTGGCCTCAGTAAACAATGAGGATTTTTGAGTCCCCTACCTGTTTGTGAGGTGGCTCTACTAAAAATTGCTACTCTCATACATATGTAAATATTCCACCTAATTTTATTTCCATAGTTGTCTAGTGGGTCCATATTAGAGCTGTAACTTCCTTCTTATGCTTAAAATAAACTAAGTAAACTAGTCAGCATTGCTATTATGACAAAATTATTTTAAAGGGATATAAAATAAGTCAAAACAATAGTTAAAGAGCAATACCTTAGTCCTCTTTTCCCTCACTATTTTTTCACAGATATTTCTGTTGGGAAATTCTCCAGCATCACCAAACAATTTAAAAAATCCTTATAGTCCTCTAGATTAATAAAAAGAAAATAGTAGCTTTGGTAACTAGTATTAGCCAACCTGTTTCAACCCAGAGTCATTAGCTGTACTCCGTTCCAGCAGGACTCTAAGAACCAGCTGAGCTCAATCTCATCTCCTGTTCCAGTCGATCTCGTTTACCGTGAGCAGCAGGGGGAGGAAGATTCAGGTGTTGGCACTTAATTCCCGTGTGCTGGTGGTGTTGTGCTGCCCAGCTGTGCATGGTCAGCATGCTTCTTCAGTCCTGACTTTTTCACTTGGCCTTTATACCCATAGGTTAGTAGGTTGACTAATAACAGCAATCTCTTTTGGAGAAGCTTGGATAGGTAGGCTGTGATTTTTTTTTTGTTTGTTTGTTTGTTTCTTATGTTCTGTATCTATGTAAGGATTGAATATTATCCATGTAGGGCTAGATTAAAGGACTATTTACTTCTCTGTGTAAAAGCTGTTGTTGTTTTATCTCTGACATAGTAGCCATACAGGTGGATTTATGTTTCCTAAAAAGCAACCTACTTTACGAGGGCCTTCTGTTGGTGTGGTTAGGTAAAATTTACTTCCTTTTCATGTTACTCTGAAGTTATGGATACATAACATAGAAGCTGTAGAGGGTAGGTAGGAGTGAGGTAGGCAAGTGCTTGTGAATTTTAATAGCTGTTTCACTTAAAATGTGCTTCAGTATTGGTACTTGTGTTTTTTTTAATAGTAATTGCAGAGGAATTTGGCTTACGGAATTTTTTTATTTTAATGGTTTAATGTTTTATTACTCTAGAAAATGAGTGAGATGGAAGTTAACATGAGCAGAGTCAACACTCTCTGTAGAAGAAATTATGGTGCCAGAAATGGCTTATATCTGTATTATTTTTCAATTTAAATGCTGCTAGAAAATATAGATTCAACTTTGGAAAAACAAAAAAAAAATGTTTGGACTTTTTTTTTTTTTTTTTTTACAAGAGGAAGTTGTTTTAGTCCCTGGATGAATATCAGTTTGTACTTAATCTGTTTTAGACTGTTCTAAATCAGATGAGTTTTAATTATGAAGGTAATTTTATTTAATGTGATAAACTAATGTTGATAATGTTTTTTCTGATGACAAGATTTCTGCTGTAGTGAGTGGGAAAGGAGTTTAGAAAAGCTTAAAAAAACCTAGCCTGTAGGTTGTTGAGAAAGCACTTTCTCATGCATGCATGTGCATTTAGGACCTGATTTTATTATACTCATTGGTAAAGTTTATATTTCAATAGGAGTAAGTCCTGTGATGTATGGCAATTTAATGAATATTTGTTTTCTCATCTAAGTGCTTTGTTTAGTTCTTATAACCTTTTGGTGGGGGAGCAGGGGAACTGCATGAAACTGAAAAATGGAGGAAAAAATAATGTTAAGATCATGAACAAGGAATGCACTTATGTGAAAAAGAAATATAATTAAGCATTTCCAAAGGAGTAATGTTTCTGTAATGGGAAACTAGATTAATGAGAGTAAACCTGTTGTTAATCATACACTGACAATTTGCAAGCAAAATCAGTATAGCTCTGTTGATGTTAAGACAAATGTACCATTTTACTGTTTGGCCTATGTTTTCTGTTCCTAAACCACTGAAATCAATTAAGCTTATTACCTTGCTCTGTATAATAATGTTTTAGCTAGACAACTGTTTTTGAAACCACTTCACCTCACTGAATGAGTCTTCCTGTTTTCTGATCTCCAACACTACATAATTTACTAATAGTGATTGTTCTTACAGAACTACAATTTTACAAGTAGCAAACTGTTTTAAATAGGTGCCCTCTAGAGACTTTCAAAACAATTCTTCCCTTCCTTCTGATAGCTTTTTAATTGGTGAGTGTATTTCTGGAATTAGGTGGTAGATAGAATGAGATCCAGGAACTGTGGAATGAGATTTCTGGAACTGTAAAAAGTCAAGTTAATCCTTTGGGATTTGGTGATTGGGTCAAAATAGAAGCAATCATAGTGCTTTGATACACTTTCATTTAAAAGCATTTTGAATAGGTGTAGCAGGTGTTTTCTAATGCAATTTGAGTGCCCCAATTAGTTTTAGTTAGTGGATTTTTTTAAAAAGTGACAGAAGTTGGGTGGGCAAATGAAAAAAACTATACCTCAGTTGATAATCAGTAACCGGAGGAAAACCAATGGACTAAGTGAAGAGAAAAAATTAAATGAAATGAGATCTTCCTGTGAAAGGTGTCCTTTTTTTCTTCTCAGAATGGAAATATGGTAATTAGAAATGTGTTTTTCCTCTTTGAGATTGTGGTGTTGATTAACTATTTTTAGGTTGTTATGTTTTCTACTCTTATTAAAAATCTGGCACCTGGATGTTTGTGTAATTACAGTATTGTTCCCTGCTCATGTGATTTGGACAAATTAATACAAAGCATACTATGAAAAGACAACTTTAAATGTGTAAAATATACTAGTTTGTAATTTTACTTTTTTCTCCTTCATGGGGAGCAACTAAAGATTAGACATAGGGAAAGGATACACAGAAAGTAGTATTCTGATTTCCCTCCTCGCTCCCATCTGCAATCTGGCTGGGTAGCTTCTAATTAAGAAACACTGTTATGGTTGTAAAACAGACTTTTTTTTTTTGTATTTTGGTGTGCGATTTTTATATTGAATTTTCTTCTGTGCAACCAGATTTCTGATAAGTAACTATTCCCAAGTCCTGGAAAAATTCAGTGGAAGATATCACAAAAAAACCAAAATGTAATTTCTTACTTTGTCAGGCTTAGTGTTGTTATTATTAGATCTTATACAGTTTAACAGTATTTATTTATGACCATATAAGAAAAAAGCAGTGAAATACTGACTTCAGATAAAAAAAAGAATCACTCTACCAAGTTAGAGATGGAGAGCTGACGTGTTTTCCATCTGCTGTGTAATATTTCCAATTAAAACAAAAAAAAACTGATTTGAATGTTTATGCTGAAGCATACCAGCTAAATTCCTAAAACAGCAAAGCAGCATCATTATTGACAATTATAAAACTAAATCATAATGCCGTTGCTTAGGTTTTATTTAAAAGGCTTAAGTAGACTTCTCAGGGAGGCTCATTTCCATTCAAATCAAATCTATCCCAAGTGTAACCCCACCCTATTTGTAATGCCTGGTGGGACACTTGGGGCTTCTGTTGTTTATGAAGTATTGCAGTGTAAGTAATTTGCCTGGGTAAGAGATCTATAGCTTGAAGGTCAAAGGTCTTGATCTCCTGTGACCCAGAAACAAGAAATGTTTAGCCTTTCTGTGTACATAAAGTTTAGCCACTTCAAAACGTTTTGAATGTGACTGTGCTGTGTCCCTGCAGCTTTATGTGACTCTTCTATCAACAGTAATTGTTTTAAAAATTCCTTAAAAAATAGTACTTCACAGGTACCAGAGTGTGAAATAAAAATACCTTCACTGTCACAATCAAGCTCTCGGGAGTGAATGATACACTTGCCTAATAATTTGTTACTTTAGGTTACTGTGTGGGTGGTAGCCTAAACTGTGGTTTCAAAGATGGTATTTATCATCATGGTTTTAATGACTTGTGCAACTTTGGGTATGGTAATCAGGCTTGCTGGTTTTTCTGTGTTCCATAAAATCTCAGCCCCCAATAATGCAGTATATATAAATAACCTATACATGTTACCTGAGAAAATAACTTAGTTTGGTTAACTTCAGGTATCTCTCAGATGCAAGAAAAGATTTTGCCAAATGATCTGGAATTTATCACTGCAGCTGCTGGATCAGGCAGCAAGGGAAATTTAATCCAAAAATATGCTAAAAATTTGAACACAGACTGAGATTTTAGTCCCTTCCCAGTCTTGATTGTGATCTGAGCATCATTTTAGCTCTTTTTATTTAAAGAATGCTAGCCGCGGTGTGACAGTCTCTCAAGGTTCTTGGCAATGAGATTTTTAGGGTGAGTTAAATCTCTCCCTTTCCTTGGGGCTCTGTGTTAGTTCTCATAACTTTCCTTTTTTGGTAGAGTATGGGTATGCTACTAAGAGCCCTGTTAGAAATATATAGCCTGAATCCATATTAGGCAAAATAGTTCTGAGGATGGTCAAGCAAATCTCCTTAGGTCTCCAGTTGGCAAATTTGGTTTTTTTCACTATTGATGAATGGAGGCTGGTAGCAAAATAGGATCTTAAGACCAAAAAACAGATTATGTTGTGAAACTAGCAAATGGTGAGTCACTGGGGAGAGTGAGGCTCTGTATTCACCAGTTGTTCACAATTCAAACTTCTTTTTAATTCTGAGCAGAAGAGCGCTCCTTCATGTTACCCCAGAAAAGAGCTTCTCCTATGCAGCTGTGTTGGTCTCTTTCACGGTGTACAGCTGGAACAGCACAACATGCAGTAAGCAAGTCATGGTGAAGTGTGATTTGGGTAAGAGTTCATACCTGGGACCTTGTATCAATTCTAGAATAAGTCATCCAAACTTGGTGTTTAATGGACATTCTGCAGAAATGGAGCATCTATATTGCTCCAGTTACATGCTTATTCAGCTGTTTTAGTGTAGAAGCCAATTAAATTATTTGACTTAAGTTTTTATGTGGGCCCAATCTCTGAGCTACTTCCTTCTCAAGCTTTTCATGTGCTTCCTTTTTTATTTTTTTTTTTTCTCAACATTTTCTTAGAGAGAGAGGGGAACTAAAGAAAAGCATGTTTTGACTATTCAAGTTTTTATATTTTCTTCTCAAAGGCCTGTCTATAGATAGGAAGAAAAAGCATCGCTATTGAATGTGACTGTAAATAGTTAGCACTAGTCTATGTAAGGCAAATATGTTTAATTAGTGGTTATACCTTGTTGTAAATTATATATTAACGGTGTAGTTCTTTTGCTCCAGTTATCTCAAGTAAAATTCAGAAAAATATTTTCATGAATTTCATTAGGCTAAATATATTTTCTTACTATGTAAAGCCCTACAATTGAACAGATGTTTGTGTGGTTAAACAAAAAATACCAAATGGGGGATTGAATGTATGTTTTTATGGTGTTTTAAAAGTTTCTGTCCCCTTGAAGCTTTTGTTATATCCAAACTGGCTAGAGGTAGGATGACAACTGACAAACCTAGACAGGAGGAACTAGGATTACAAGTCACAGAAGGGACTTGTTCTGTATGCAGTTTGTAAACTATTTGCATTGCTATTTTATTTGTTTCAGTGATATAATTAAGTTGCCATTGATACAGAAAACCACTGTAAGTTGGAACATAATGTACTTTTCTAACTACATCTTATTTGCATAGCATGACATCCTTTAGCAGTAGATACTAGCATAGTTGTTCATCAAAAATGAAAGATGAAAAGTAAGTTACTTAAGATAATCGGGGTAATTGTAATTCTGAGACAGAGATGGCATGCCTGTATTTACTGATTGTCACAGCTCAACTCTAGTTTTCACAGCTGACAATGTTTTATCTCTTTTATACATGGTTCTCAGTCCTTCGTAGATTAGATCCAACCATTAATTTCCTGTGAAGGGATGGGCATTTACAGGGCAGTAGTGACTCTGAATTGCCATTTAGTTTTAAAGAAAGCTGAGTAGTCTGTTGAACATGTGGGCTGCCTTTTACTTTGGAGGATCCCCATAATAGTAATGCGATTTGTCATTTTAAGACTAGGAATATGACCTGTTTCCCAGGCCCACATAGCAAATAAACACTTGTGTCTCCTGGGAGTAGTACTGCTAGCCCCCTACTAACTTTGGCTCATTATACCAAGATCATTGAACGTTTAGTCCTTTTGATGTACTGTGTATGTGATATATGAGAATGAGTGAGTGGGTGTTGCTTGGAAATGTCCTCTGTTCATCCATAATATAAACAGGCCATGCTTACTGGTCCCTAGGTAACTAGTTTCTGGCTCAGTGTTTAATCTGCAGTCTCCTGGAAAGATTGCATGTTGGACCTTATTCTGTTTGTATTAGAAAATTATCTAGAGTTTGTAGAAGTTCTAATGATTTACTGTATAGGATTCCAGCATATATAACCTAAATTGAACGCCCTGATAATTCCTTTACCATATCATAGATGCTTAAGAAATAAATCATTCTAATCTTTGGGTTAGGCAGTATGCAGCAGACCCCAACAACATCTTTTCTTTGTCTTTTAGAGGCTATGTATGGTAAGCTGAAGCTCATTAACTCATGAGCTAGCAGTATTTTGCTTTGTTGCTTTTCCTAGCTGTTTGCTCCTTAATGCTGTGCCATCTTTTGGTTTTATATATTTACTAATGATTTATATACAGTAAATCATCTCATGATAGTGATTTGAAAATGTTTCTTCCCATTTTCAGTTCTGTTATCCCAGACTATTAGTATTAGAAAACAGAACACTAGAAGAGAATGAGGGGGAGTCTGTACTTAATCGATTTTTATCTTCCTCATTATGCATAGTGTGTATTTGTATTGCATTTACCACCTCTTGCGTGGACAGTGTGACTTCTTTCTAGCTGTTCTACCTTATCTCCAAATGACAAATTCTCTTCTCAGTACAAAGTCTTTCACTTCACACTTTTGTTTTTATTAGAATTTGGAAAATATGGTCAGATGCTCCGTTAGGAGAAACAGATTCCTATGGATTATCTTCTGCATTTGCAGAAAAGGGATTTTTCAAGGTGAGTTTTGGACTTCCCTCTTATGAACACTTTAAGAAATCTGAAGTGTCTCAGTCTGTGAAGTCCTGCTAGATGGTGCATGGTATGTTCCAATGTGTATTACTGGCAGGCAGCTTCAGAGTCTTATCTACTTCTGTAGTCCTCTGTTCTATTTTGTTTCATACAGATCATACACTATCCAGCTGTTATGGTGGTTATTAAATAAAAACATTGTTTTTACTACAGAGTCAACTATGACAGTTGCTTTACTCATTTAGGATTGCTAAAGTCTTTTTTTTTTTTTTTTTTTTTGGTAGCCCTGTACTTAATCTATAACAAAACTGTTCCACGCTTTCCTATCCTGCTCCAGCAGAGATAAATACCTAGGTAGATGATATCTGGAATATAAGCTGATAATGTCGTCTTTTAGCGGGAGTGAATGCCTCCTTTTTGTCTGTGTACCCACCCTTCTCCTTCCTTGAGCAGGTACCACCAGCCTACAGCTCTGGTTTTTGTGTTCTTCCTTATTTCTTTCAGACAGAGGAGAGAAAAATGGTCAGTATCCGAATCTGTTTATCAAAGAACTGTTAGCTTTCTCATATGCTGTAATGCTTTCAAACTATGCATCTTTAGTATATGTTATCCTGCACTTTATACACTGGGAAGGTTTCCTGGTTTGGTTTTTTTGTTTTGTTTTGGGTTTTTTTGTTGTTTTTTCTTCAAAATAAGGGAAAGCATGATGCATCCTGAATGGCTAAAAGCATTTCCTCCCTCCTCTTCTCCACACCTTAGTGTCATCTTAGTGTAAACAGAAAATTAACTGGAAGGAATCCCTCTTCCTTTCCAGTATCTCCTGGCATGGGCACCTGCTTACGCTCTCCAGCAAGCTATACATAAAATTTTGCTGCTTACCTCCTTGACATGGAGGGATCGCTCCTTCAGTCCTCTGAGGGCTGGATTTAAGGCACAAAATAGTCTCCCTTGCCAGTTTGGTTCAGGAGCTACGCAGCACAAAGGCAAATACCAACATTCTAGATGCTGCTGCCTCTGAGCCAGCACTTGAGGTTTTATTCCAAACAAACAAAAATATCCCACACCCAACCCTCTAGCAGTGCCTATTTAAATAAGAAGGATTCATCAGCAACCATGTCTTCATGACACCTGCATTCCTCTGGTACAACACAGCTTACGAAGTGCAGACAGAATGCAGTGCAATGTACAGTAATCCTGGCCAAGGGAATAGACTGTGAAATGAAATTTTGGAAGACCATTTTCACATTGAAACTGTAGCAGCTGTTAATTACTCTTAAATGGTTATAATAGAGTAAATGAGTGGAAAAGGCTTCATGAATTTCAGTAACAACCACAGATATTTTTGCCATCATAAGATGTTTTACATGCTGGTCAATTTTGTGTAATTTTTAGCTGAACATATGTTTAAATGTATTGGTATCTTATAGTATATGATTCCAAAATGGTAATAGAAGCTCTTGACTGTTCTAGAAAGTTTACAATTTTAGTATTTACTTCGGGAATCTTCTTGTTAGATTGGGCCTCAGAGGCAATTCAAGTATAACCAAGAAGTAAAGAGTTGAAGAAATTAGTCTTATTACCTGCTTGTTGCTTACTACTTGGGCAAATTAGCTTGCTAATTCAACAGTGCATAGAGATCCATTTGTTATTTCAACTGTTTGTGTGTATGTTTCATGCTGGGCAGCTGAAAAGGAGAAGCAGAAGAGTGGCAAGCACAGGAAGCCGCAACTGGCCTCTTGGTAATTAATGTAGCTAGAGCTCTTATCTGAAGCGCACAGAACTTGTAATATGGATGCAACTAAAAGTATCCTGAAATTTCTGAATCCATATGACTTGTAAGTTTGAATGCTGTAGGCTTAAACAGTAATGAAAGTTTTCTGTTTTATGGCCTCTCTTGCTGGGTATTTCAATGCCAAAAAGTACTAGTAAATATGACATGTTCATACCTATATGTTCCGAAAGAAGAGCGATGTGCCTTTCAGATCTTCGCCACACGTTTTGTATTTTGCCAGCTATGAGAGCAAGGTCATCTGATTAAAAAAAAATACGTGTCTAACTAATGAGTAAATATTTTGTCTTTCTAGTTTTGCTGGGGGCAGGAGAGGGGAAGGAATTAAAAAAAAATCTAGTTTCCCAGATTAAATCTGATCCGACAAGCATAACACAGTATGTAAGAATGTGTTACCTTGAGTTTTGTAACCTAGAACATGTCTTCAAATTTGTCTAGATTTGACTAGAAGGCTTGTAATTATGGTTTGTTACAGTGAGTGTCTCACTCAGTAACTACAAGTAGATGTCTTATTTTCATTAGTACTTGCTTTAGTTTGTTGGTCTTCTAGTTCTGCTAAATTAAGCATTCTCATTTAACTTCCATTGGTTTTGCGTTTGTTTTAAGCTTTCTGAAGTCAAATGCCTGAAGTAAAGGCAACATTGGGCTTGCAACAGAACTGCATTTTACTTGGTCAGTTAAGGTTTTCTGCTCTTTAACCCTAAATTCAAAGTTAAGAGCACTTAAAAGGATCTTTTAATGGTATAACAGAGAACTCAAACTGAAAACCATAAATCTTTTGAGAGCTGGCAGCAGCAAACAACATTTTAACCACAAACCCAACTGAATATTTTATCTTACATATACACATCTTTGCCTATGAATGTAATTTTCCAGAAATGACCGTCAGTTGAATGACTTTGACAGATGTTGCTGTCAGTTGCTCATCAGGCAAAACTGCCTCTGATATGCTAACTAGTACATAACATTCAGCCCTTACAGAAGATGAATGTGCTCCTGCAAGTGTATTTTTCTTGCCTCGGTTCTTACAGGGGTTTAGTATAACTTACTGTCCATAGCACAGCAAAATGCTTTCAGTCCAGTGAGGTAACAGGGAAAAGGAGACAGGAACAGCAGCATCAGTAACATCTTGTCTTATTCACAGAGTGTAGGTCTAAAGTATTAGTGTGGTTTTATTTCTTAAGGAGCTTGTGCTCATAAGAAGTTTCTGGATGGTCTGTATGAGTCAGATAAGACTTTAGGAAAAACGAGTCATTGCAGCATTAGAATATCCTGAAAACACTAAAACTACCTCTTGGCAAGGGCAAATTTGGTGATATTAGTAAATGAAGTACTATTCTTAAAGCATCACTTAGTCTTCACTTCAAAATTCTAAAGTCAAGTATAGCACCTGTAACTTTACATTGAGACATAAGCTTAGCATAAAAAGCTCTATTGCTTGCAACATTTTTTTTGTTTTAGATTTTGTTTTGTTTGTTTAGATTTCTTTTTAGGAGCAAATTTTTGTAACCATCTAAGGAATATTTCTTGACTTAACGATTAGCAATAAAGAAAGAAATCAATGTTCAGAATTATTAGGAATGTAATAGAGGAATTAAATAAAAAACACCACTGTGGTTATTTAAGTCTGCAAGAAACGTACAGGAACTGTATGCAATCCTTTTTTCTTAATTTCAGTTATGGATAACAAAAAGGTTTAGAGAAGGATGACAAAGATAATCAAATGTACAAAACTATCTTCTGCATGAAGAAAAAAACATACTGTCTAGGAACCTTCAGGGAAAAAATAAAGAAAACTAAGGGGTGTATGGAAGGAGGCTTACAGAATCAGAAGTGTAGAGGAGAAGGTGGATAGGGATCCATTTCAGTTCCACCATAAGAATGAGAGGCATAAAATAAAACCAGTGGTGTTCAGAGAAAACAAAGGAAGATGGTTCTTCACACAACATATTATTAGGATGCCACATGGTGTTGTGGATAGTGAAAATTTACATGATCTCAAAGGGTGATGGTTTTGATTCCTGGAAGAAAAATAACTTAAGACTGTTGTATAAAAATATAACATTTCTGCTCAATAAGTTTTTGAGCTGCATCTTGGTGATGTCAAGAAAACATTCTGGGGATGTACAGCTACGTGCTTGCCTTCCTCTTCCCCAGGCGCCTGCTGTTGGTTACTGTGAGGGTCAAAATAGAAGGCTAGACAGACTCTTTTTTTTTTTTCTTTTTCCCCCAAGTATTTTCATCCAACATACAAGCTACACTTATTTCAGCATAGACAATTTTCAGAATATTCCTGTACCTAACAGGAAAACAAAAGTAGGAAAATATTTTGTATATTCTGTCAGAATTTACCTCTGGAAAAAAATGCTGCCTGATTTATTACTGTGTGTCCTCTTTTTCTTACTTAGTTTTCATTCCTTAGTAATCTAAGTTAAAATGTTGTGGCAATAAGATTAAATAGCTTCTTTTTTTTTTTTTTTTAAGTGGGGAAAATAAAGATCTTCTGTCAACTGCTGTTGTTTTGGATTTTTTTTGCTTTTGTCTTAACTGAGATCACTTTTTAAATTACTTTTTTTACTACTTTATTAGTTATCTTACTTTATTCTGACTAATATATTTGTTTGCTTCTTTCTTGCATTTTCCTTATTTTTCACAGACAAAGTTTTTGTCCCAAATCCAAATTCATTTCAGATAATTCAATTTCAGAGTCAACACAAAACAATTCTCCGATAGGATTACATTTTCTTGACAACACTAAATTATACACTTCACATCTTTAATCTGTCTGGTCAAAGCAGTGTAATTAAAATTACTTAATATACAATTTTACAACTAAATGTACAATCTTAGAAACTCCTGGGCCTTAAGTTTGTGAGCTAAGGTGGTACACTGTCCACTACCCCTGAAAATAATAGACTTTCATCTTCCTCAATTTGTACTTATTATGTGCTTTGCCATGTAGTAGTATTTACCTATTTCTAGCAATGAGTGGTGTTTTTGCATGAGCCTGGAAGATAGGACTCAATTATATAAGAACTGACCTTTCATATAAAGATGATATTTTGCATGATACCAAGGAAAAGAAACTTGGTAATATGTGGTTTGGATTTGGGTTATGGCTCATGCTCTGTAGTGGCTTGTGCCAGATTCCTGGTGGTTGTCTGTAGCTGTGTTGTTTGAGCTTTTACAGAGGCCAATATGAATTCCCTGCTCCTGATGAGGTTTTGTGGCTTTGCAAACTCTGTTAAATCACCTTTAAGAATTTGTGATTTGTATTGGGTTCAAAGATGAAATATTAAATCTATTTAAAAAAAAAGTCTAGTAAATATGACATATTTGGAGAGAAAAATCCTGGGTTTATAGCCAAGTTCCCTTTTTTTATGTAGTATTTGTTATTACTGCTCCTCTTCTTCAATGTTGCAAGATAAAACATTAAGCTACATATTTTTTTTGGGAGAGGAGGAATATTTTGTCTTTGAGTTTTGGTGGTGGTGTTTTTGTTTTCAGAACTAAGTATAAATATTTCCAGAGGCATATACTTATATATACGAGTTTGTTTCCCTGCTCCATCAGTTGTGATTGGTGGGGTCAAAGAAAAAAGGCTCTGTTTTGAGAGAGGGAAAACAACTGGTTAAGCCTTGTCCTCCTTTTTTGAATACACATGGCTGTAAGTTACCACAGTTCAAAAAGGAGTATTTTTGTGGGAGCTGTTTGTTAAAATAGTATTACCTGCCTGAATTCTTGTCTTGCTTTCTTCTATTCAAAATAAATAGTAATTTTTAAATGGAAAAGAAAGCATTTTTGTGATGACAGAATCAACTTACTGTAAGCCTCATCTTGTCCTTGAATTACATTTTCATTCCTGTAGAATGAAGAAATAGAAAGATGTGTTGTTGACTTATGCCAAGTTGGAAAAGGAACACTTCCCTTTCTTCCAATACAGGACTGAACTTGATGGAGAATCAGAGATTGGTTTTGCAACACAAAATGCTGAAGCTATTGCTGTCAATTTTGCCAAGACCAAGACATTTGAAAAACAAAATGTCTATAGATTTCTTCATCATGTACTGTTCTGCTGGATCTTGCTGAAGGGAAATGGGAAAAATCACGGAAATAGAGAAAGCAGATCTTTAGAGTAGGACAAACCAATGTTTTCGGAGTTAAATATCAGATGCCAAAAGGGGAAAATACCTATTTAAATCCCATATTTGTAGAATCTTTATACCTACAGTTTTTCAGTAGGTAACCTATCCTAAGCAACACTTTGGCTACATGTTTTATTCATTTTATTTTAATTATTCTGGTAGCATGTGTATGACTGACCAGCAGGATGTCTTTCATGTACAAAACACTCACCAGATATTAGTAAAACTGCACTCCTGTAATTCTTTTGTTTAAACAAAAGCAAAAAGAACTTAGAGGCCCCAGCAGATCTAACAGAGGTTTGTGATACTTTCTACCAATGCAGGATGATTACAAATATGGGAGGATAACAAGCTGAAAAATTCTGATATGCAAGTATAAATAAATATTTTCATAAAGTATAAATGTACTGTAAAATACTGGCAACGTGCTTTCTACTTTCCATAGATTTCTTGTGGCCCTCTGCCTAATCTTTGGAAACAATAACTGTGACACTGATGTATTCAGTGCTATTGTGCCTGTTGTATTAGAAGATAAAAAAAGATACTTCAGAATAAGATATTCTGTTCAAGACACATTTGGACAAACCAGGGGGTAAATCTGCCTGGGAAAATGGGATTTAAGTGTCTAGAAAACAAGATTAGCCTTTTCCATTTGATCTTTGGTGAAATCATGTTGAACTGAGATGTTTCAGAGTTGACAGCTCCTAGTGAATTCTCTTTTTCTTCATGTTACTGAATTGGAGAGCAGAGGCCACAGGCCCTCCTGCCCTTTTATTGTCTTATAGCTCTGTTGAGTCAATTCTCATGCAAGAGCTTCTGTTGCATACATTGAGTAGCTAAGGCTTCACTAATAGTATTTGACATTATAATAGCTTTCCAGCCAAAATTATAGAGAAAGATTAGATGGTTTTAAATCTCTGTGATTAATAGGATATGTTACTTCATGCAATTTTTTTTCTTCTTTGAAGTAAAAATAGGTGATGAATGTCGTAATTATAGTCTTTGCAACTTCCTAGAATTACTACCTCAAGTAGGTGTCAAAAAAGGTAAATAACAATCTCATTTTTGTCTTAAAAAAAAAAAATCAAGCATCAGCCTCTGTAGCTGATGCAAAAAAGAAGACTATGTGCTACTTTTTACTTAATTATGTAATGATATATAGTCAGTACATATATCACATACATGGTCTCATTTTAAAATAGTCCTGCAGCTGTGAAATTTATTGTGTGGTAGACCAGCTAAATTCGGGAGAAAAAAAATCAGAGGAATTATTATTTGTTCATAATTTTGTAAGAGACAATCAGCATTCTAAATAGAGATTAAAAGTACAGTGCCTTCAAAGAACAGAGCCAAGTGAAATACAGCTTCCATGTGAGAGATCTTTCTAATCTGCTGTTAATACAGTTGAGCAGTTTGCATTTATTACACAAGAAAGTTAGGGTGGATAAGTATATATACTCCTCATCCACAGGTAGACATTTACTGTTTACAATGAGAATGTGTATAGAGGTATTGGGCAGAATTTTCTGAGCTGAGTCTCAAAAGTTAGAGAGACCAAGTGTTGTATTCAGAGAAGTTCAACGTAGTAGCTCTCACAAAATCCGATATTTCTGAAAATGGCAATGTATATAAAATAATTGATATTTAGCTATAAATGAAAGAATACCTGGAACAGAGTAATCCTTTTTCCATTGGTTTAATTCTTATGAGATACACAAAGGAAAAGCAGTGCTGTTTCAATTATAACCATAAATTTAGTTCCAACAGAAAGAAGGGGTCAACTTCTGGGGAAGTTCACATCTGGTTTGCTGAAAAACCATCCCATAATACACACTGAGTGTAACAACTACCATAGAACTAAGTGAGTAGGGAAACTGTGTGCTTCTCCACTAGCTTGTGAAATTGTGAGACTCTTATTGAAAACGCTGTTCCACGATAGTCGTCAGAAAGCTGCTCTGGACATGTAATCAGTCATGTAGATCGGGACCAGGATCAGTGATGATCAGAACTATGTTTTCAAATCAGTGGAGTTCATTTGCGGTGAGATAGACATACAGGAATGTACTTTGTCTCAGATATCCATATTTTAAACTTAGAAGATGTTATAATTGTGGGTAAAATGCTTCTGGTTTCTCACCTCCTCAAGCAGTACTGTGGTGATTTCAGTGAGCAAGCTATAGGTTAGCAACTCCCACTTGGGTGGTTGTGGTTCTTTTTTTTTTTTTTTTCTTCCTCGGGTGCTTTTTTCTTTTTCCCCTTTTTGTTGGGGACAGAACAGTATTCTAAATCTTGTCTGAAAGATGAAAAATAAGGTGGTGTTAGATTTTAATACTTATTAGCTATGTTGTTCATCAGTTATATTATCTAAGAGACTTTGAGGTTTTGTTAATTCTATTTTTATCAACACTAAAATCAGACTTGTAAAACAACCTTCTGCCCACTTCTTTGCCTGGCAGGCTTAAGATATGTTTTGTATATATTGTGTGTTATGCATATGAATTCCAGGAATTAACATACTCTATAAAACATAGTAGTTCTATAGATATCTATCCCAATTCACGCACACATACAAAATAATTAAAAAAAAAAAAAAAATCAAGATCCTTATACAAGTCCAGCAAGGCAGTTTAACATGTTGAATGAAAATACTTATAAAGTTATGACTATCACTAATACTTGTTGTAAAGTCTTGTAGTTGCAGTGCAAGAGAAAAGAAAGAAAAATGGCATGCTCTTTCTTATGGCAAAAAATTAGCCTATAAATATGGTTTATTCTTCCTTGATAAAACTGTAATTTATTTATTGAGCAATATCTATGCACTTTGCTAACCAGAATATTTTGAATGCTTTATTCCTGAAAAACCAAAGGAGCCATGAGAGAGTCAGCTGGACCTATGTATAACACTTTAGTCACATCACTAAAATTGTTAGCAAGTTTCTCTAACAAAGGAGTCTTTTATAAGAGATGTTCTTTAACTAGAAAGAACCAAATTGGTTTTTAGTTTTCAGAGTTTACAAGATGGGCAGCAAAAAGGCAGGGGGAAGTGTTGTCTGAGTTTTTTGGGGGTAGGGATATAAAATGAAAACCTTTTGATATGTAGTCTTTGGAGGGGGTAATAAAAACCCCAACTACCACCAAAACCAACCCTTCCTCCCCACCCCCCCACAGCCCCCCTCCAAAAGAAACAAACCCAAAAAAAGAACCATGAGGTTTTGAAGACACTTCTAGGTATAGTGCACTCTTAGAAGTCTACAGCACGATCTTCCTTGTGAGGAACTGCTAAGTCTGTACCCACCTTCCCTGAGAAAGTAATCCCAGAATTTGAAAATGAGACTTTTTAAAATCAAGTTATTACTCTAGTAGCAACAGAGTAATTACTCTAGAGTTTCTTTAAAAATATTTCATACTGGTCAAGTGAAGAAAGGGTTTCTTTCTTTTCTGACCTGGAATCTGTTCTTTATCTGTCTCTTGCTTTATCTCAACTTTTTAAGCTTTTCCATCCTTGCTAGGACTCTTTATGGAGTATTTCATAACAGCAAGACTGTATCTCAGAATTCAGTCAGAATTTCAGATCATGTAGCAATATGCTGTTTCTATTCCGCTTGATTTGACAGTCCAAATGTCATTGGAGGGAAATCTGTCAGTGTACTTTAATGGAAATTACTCCCTGGGAAAGATGAGAGAATTAAGGATCTAAAATGGACATCTGAGTGTCAAATTCCTAGATCAGGTCTACACAATGCTGTGGCAAATCATCTATGGCAGCACTGCTTGCTGCTGACAGCTTTGTTAGACAAAATGATATCAAAATATTCACTTTAGATATTCATTTGCTCTTTTAGCACATGATAGACTTTGAGTTTCTCCCCCTGCCGCCCCCTCCCCCCAGATCTCCCCACAGCTTGATGTACAGAAAGAATGCAAAAAATCCTGGCTCTGTAAAGTAATCTCAATAGCTCTAGAACTGGACTCTGTCTTCTCCTTCATGGACAATTGTACAGAACTCCCCAAGTAATGAAGCAAAGAAGGAACTTTATTTACCTAACGGCCAGATCTGAGAAAAATCCCGTCTCTGTTCTGGTTCTTCTCTTCCCACGTAGCTGAGCTCATGGGCTTTGAGAGGTTGTCTTTGACTGCATACTGTGAAACAGACTAAAGTAAGGTAACATCAGAAAATGGGAAATGGGAAGATAAAGAAGATTATCACAGATACAGATGGGGGAAAATAAACTTTTGACTATCCCTTCTATGCGTGACTTGGATCCCTGTATGGATATTTTCCCTGACTATAGGAGCTCTAACTATGGATAACTCAGAAAAAGGCCAGGAATCATTTTAATTTCTTATTATTGAACGTATTCTTGTTGCTAGTAGAGTGTGAATATTGTACTGCTAGGAAAGAGATCATACTCTAACTCTTCACACCAACTCAAGGAATCGCAGTGCATTACAGATGATGGAGGTGGAAAAGGACTTTGCACTGTATAGTATCTCTGACAGTCCACATAATTTTGTTCTCATTATGTATTTTTTGTTTAGATAAATTGGTTTTGACTGTGTCCTATGGAGTGGAAAACCTCTCTATAATGAGAAGTAATAAGTTTTAACTTTTTTTACTGCTGTAAAAAATACTTCATTCTCAGTTTCTACATTGAGTGATTATGAAAAGTGTTCAAGAGTTCCTCAGAATTAGCAAACATAGCTCTGTTAACACAAGCTTTTTCAAATACTGTTTTTAAGTATTACAAATGTTTAAGAAAAATTGCAAGACTTTGAGATAACAGTTACCAGTGGATCATATGGAAATTCACTAACCATCTTCTAACATGACGTTAGCTTCTCTTTATAACTTTTTAGACCAGCTTCAGCCAATTGCAATGCGATTTTTTTTTTTACATTCACAAATTTGATAATTCTCCAGTAAAACCTACTGACGTGTCTAAAAATTGAGAACTATCATGCCTTTCAATTTTTGTTCAATAAAGAGCTAAAAGAATGAGCAAGACAGAAATTTAAAATGAAAGCATGAAGTCAGTCAACAATCAAATGCTTCTCTTATTTTGTCATGTATGTCACTATTACATTTGCTCCATTTTGATAGTCAAATTGCCAAGTTGGAGCTAAACGCATGGATTTAATTACTCGCCTAACTTAAATTTTTGTCCCCCTTTCCTCCTATATTTATTGGACATCCCCTTAGAGCTTTGGGGCTCCGCAGGGACAGATTTTTCCAATGTTGATTCTCAGCATGAAACATTTTCTACAATTTTAGGGTTCTCAAAGTTAGCGTACAGTTTCCCCCTATTACCAACAGAGAAAACATATTTTAGTGCATGTACTAAAGTAAGTGCCAAAGAAATGGAGAATGAGTTCCCCATTGGAAGGGACCTCTAGGTCTTCATTGATTGTAATGGGCAGCCAGGTGTTTGGCTTTAGACTAGAACCTTAACTCTGACCCAACAAAAAAGGAGGTAAGATCCTCTCCTGTGTATTTTACTTTTTCTGGGTGCGGCTAGTTTTGATGAATATCTGCCTACACATGACTACTGTTGAGAACAATTGTAATTCTCCCTTTGGATTTCACATTCCTTGGCCCAGTGTGAGTCAGTGAATGGGGGCATCATGTAAGAGGAGTATCAAGGCAACGGTGCCCTTAAGGCATCCTGGCATTTGCATGAATTTTGGGATTTCTGTGTATTGTGGAGACTGGAACAAATACAGTTCAACTGATGAACTGAAGAAAATGTCAAGCAAGCAGAATTTTTTTTAATCTTTGCATGGTAAAAATTTGTAGAAATAACCTGTAAATATCTAATTTTAAGAAAAACTATATTTTTTTTTAAAGAAATGAAGCCATTAAATGTGCTTTGAAATGTCAAACTGACAGCTCTGTTTTGTTAAAATCAAATGGTTTGGCTTCACATCTGCGGGGCGGGGGGAAGGAGTTTGCTTATAAGGTCAAGTGTTCAAGCCAACCTGAAAGAATGAGTAGTGTTATAATTACTCCCACTGCTGTGCAAACATGAAGCTGACTGATGAAATGAGCCTTCTTAATTATGAACTTTGATATTGTATATTTAGGGTAAGCTTTTGAAAACCTGCTGAGTTTAGTCCCAGCTCTTCTTGACCTTGACTGAGCGTAGATTGAACTCAAAAAATTGTTTTATTCCTACTGGCACTCAGCATTATTTAACACGGGATCTCCTACACAGTTTAACTAAACAATAGGTCACACAATAAATATGCAAAAACCCCCCTTGAAACTGCTGTACCGTAACGTCTAGACTTTGAAGTTCTGTTTGGGGGAAAATAGGAAATACACTTTTCCTCTGTAGTTTTAAAACTCAAATGATTTTTCAAGACCTCCTATGAGTACTAACAGCCTTGCTATTAATAACACTACAGAAATACAGCTCTTTCCCATGTGAGTGGAGAAGAGTCTTATCCTTTTGGATAGATTGTACAAGAAAAAGAAAAGGAAAATTCAATTCTAAAAATCAGAAGTTATTTGAAAGCCTATTAAAATGTAAAAGGATATAATTACAACTATAATTGCTCCTAATTCCCTCTGTCTGCTTTGAAGATTTCAGTGCAAAACTGTGGACTATAAACATAGCCTATCAGGTGAATATAGCACTAATTTCAGAACTGTGTGGAAACAAACATACCTTTAGACTGTTTTAATTTTTATGTAATTTTACCAGCTAGAATACTAAACTCCAAAGATCCACCAGTAAACATCTATTTTCATTATAAGAGATTAGAGACTTACTCGGAGTAACCCAAGAGCAAAAAGTGTGTGGTGCAGCCATCTGCTCTCTGCAATCCCTTGTTTTAAAAGCATTTTTATGCTTACTATAGTATAGCTTGTATCATCTCTCTTGTGGCTGTGTTTGTAGCAGGTAGCAGCAGCACCATGAAGTTTGGGTTCACTGAACTTCACCAGGTTCTGCAACAGTCCGCTCTTCTCTGTACTGGCAGGTCAGAACCCTGCACCAGTGTGTTTCCTCATCCTGCGATGCTGCCCTGGTACAGGGGATGCTTCTGACTGGGCCCATTTCCAGGGAACAAAAAAAAAAAAAAAAAAAAGAAATTATGACCAGGACTTTTCTCTATTGTGTTTAGGTGAGATCACTGTGAGTGGCCTTACAGTTATATAAAGGGACTAGAACACAATTATGACTAACCTGGTAAGGTTACTAGGGAGGAAAAACAAAATCTGAAAACTATTTTAATGTAATAATCCCCATTTTGGAACCTATTTTTTTTAGTAAAAATATCTGCAAATTTTAGGTTTTTTTATATGCTTATCTCTCTACCACCTCCTTCTCTATCTGCATCAGCTGGTTACCCTGGGAAGATCCCATAGCTGTAGGGAGTCTTACTAAGAAGCTGGAGTTGCTTTTAGTTTTGAATACACAGGCTTATATTCATTATCAATAGAGAAGATTAGGTTGAGTTCCACAGCTGGAATCTGCTGCTGAAAATGGTCTGTTGCTCTACCCTTTGCATTTAAGAATTTTTTGCTGGGACAGATTAGTTGAAGTGTCCCTGTGGAGTATAGCTGTAGGTTTGTGATGGGATAGGAATTTAAAAAATAGATTAGGCCCAGCATGCTACTCGCTTTTTAGATCAGTAGTAGCTGCTTAAATTCAAGTTACAAAGAGATAAGCAACCAGAAGGACAACGGATGAACTGTACTGAAGGCTGCTTTGCCCAGCGATGATTTGGTTCCACATTGCATGCGTCAGCTGCCTAGTCTAGCCTGAGGTGTTGAAAGTCAAGAGACTGGCCAAAGGAGAGAGATTAACAGGTTGTGCTGAAAGGAAGAAACAGTCAGGAACTGGTCTGAGGATGTCTCTTATTACATAAATTCATTAATGATAAAGGGGAAAATTGGCACTGCTTTCACTGTATCACAGGGAACTGGGATCTGTGTCACCCAGCGCTGCGTGCTTAGGAAAATGAAATTTCCTGATCAGACGGTGATGGAAGGAATTGCTTGTGGCCTCTGAGGCAATCTACATATCAGTGCACCTTTGTTCTTTAATTCTTTGTCAATGCTTTTTTTTTTTTTTTTTTTAAGCAGCTTTTGGAAAATGAAAATGTTAGAGATTGGATTTTGTGTTCTCACAGATGATGGCTCCTCATCCTTCTGCTTTTGGGCCCAGGATGTGTCCTTACGTCAGACAGCAACAATAACACTCTTGATTCAGCACAAAACATACAACTTTTTGAAGGGAACATGTTATGGTTTTTATTAAGCAATTGTTTAGCAGAGAACAAAACCTTCTTAGTAACCAAGTTAAGCTTGGTGCCAATTCAAAGTATTAGTAATGGTAACTTCCTGATCAAAACGGTATGTAGGTTTCTTGTTTTGCTTTGTCTTATCTTTTGTTTTTTTAAAAAACAAACAAAAAAAACCCTGCTGTTTTACACTTTTTCTGTGATATGTGTCCAAAAAGCAGATACATGGGTTTTGGGTTAGATTTTTTTTCTCTTGAAGATGGAATGATTAAATTTAGTTTCAATAGTGATGGCAATAGCACTCTTTATTAATTTCATTGTAGATTATAAAGAATATATTACAGATCGTATTTCCTGTGTACTTCCTTCCAACCCTATCTGTTGGACTGACTTCTGATGCAATGATGAAAAATAAGTATTTTTGTTATGACTAAGTATATGTGGTCTGAACATCAGACTAACAGACGAGAACAAATTTACTTTTGGTTTGGACCTGGATCAATGAGAAACTGATTCAGTTTCCCTCAAAATACAAGAAATGTCCTATTGGCTCAGACAAACCATCTGTCTAGACTGTCCATCTAGTTTTCTATCCAACAGTTGCACTAGAACATACTACTTAGCGAGGGCACACGAGTGTCTGCTTCTGCAGTCCATTTCCTTCACGCTTTTCCAGCATCTGCATTCATTGAATTAGGTGTGTAACATTGTACTCCTCTGCTCCTACCTTTTTTTTTTCCCTTTTTTTGGTATCAATTTATGGTCCTGATCTCTATTTTTTATGATCCATTTTCAAACCTCACAGTTGTCTGCCTCCAACTTCTCATAAAGACAAATTCCAGAAGTTCACTACCTGGTGTATCAAGGAAAAAAAAAAAACCAAACAAAAAACAACAAACCCAAATAAAAAACCAACACAAACTACAAACTTTTCTCGCATATTTTTTTTAAACTCATCTCCAACTGTTTTCAACTATGTGAAAAATGAAGATGGGCCTAAGCAATCATCTCAGACCTGAATGTCCCCACATTTTGGTGTTTTTGGTTTCTGAATCAGCAAGAATGGCTAAAGCAAACCCTGCATTCTGAACCAGCATCTCAGGAGGAACATTTTGACCTTCCGCCAAATCTTGCAGTACATCACTAACGATGTTTTTGCTGACTGCAAGGAATCAGGGGTAGCACAGGTGGAATACACCTTTACTTTGTTACATTTTCAGATGAGATCTGGCTAGCAAGGATGGCACAGACAGGTAGGCCTAAAAATGGAAATAATTTTGATGAAGCTGAGAATAGGAGATAGTAGACACCATTCTGTTGGGAAACATGAGTGCACCAGTTATGCTGGAAGAGTCAGATCTACAGCTGCAGGAAAGGGAACATCTGGCTGGATAGAAAATCCTCAAAAAATGTCCAAGAGTTACAGCTGATTGCAAGCTGAACATGAATCTGCCTAATAGGCAAATACCATATAGGAATGTATACGAAGAAGAATGGGTTGGGGTTTTTTATTCTGCTCCTGTTTTTTCTGCTCAGCACAGGTCAGTTTTGAAGTACTGTTTTTCAGTGTTGGGCATCATCTTTCAAAGAACCCCTGAATCAACTAAAGATTATTCAAATGACAGTTTATAAGGATAAGTGGAACTTTAGAAAATAAAAATCTATACAGTAATGTTGGAAAACCTTCTTTTGTTTAGCTTAAAACAAGATGACTAAGTAATGAAGGGTAAGTGTTCCCTTCCCTTTTTCTAATAGAGCTATTATAAAAAGAGTTGGAGAAGAATTGAATTCGGTAAGGAAAATCTGTTAAATAATAAGGAAGAATGAGGATTGAAATACCTAATAATACATTACACTATTCTGGGCTTGGAAATGAATTTGCCTTGATACTGTTTGAAATTTTTTTTGACATTTTAATACTTCAGCAGTTTGCATTTGAAGGGTTTAGCATAATCTTAATTTTCAGAACAACCAAAATATTGAACAGAAAGTTTGAAGGACTAAAGAAAAAGGGGAGGGGGGAATGCAGCAGGATATATGTGTAGAGAAGAGGTATGTAGGAACAAAGTTATTAGAAACCGGATCTCTTTATAGCAATAATGATTTCTGCCATTGTTTTAGCGATTATATAGCAATATCTCTTGATTTAGGACACTTTTATTCTGTTACATTCCAAAAAAAAAGATTTTGAATACATTCTGTGTCATAGATTGTCACTTGGAAGACTACTGAGGGAAGGTATGTAACATAAGAGTTTGTATGTGTAGTGGTTGTGTGCTGTTAGGTCCTAATATGTTTTGTTGAATCTAAATTTGTTTATATAGTGACATGGCTCCAGTTATACACAGTTTAGATTATGCACAGCTTTCAGTTAAGAGACAGCATAAATTTACCATCAGTCATTTTATTGTTTATAGTCAGAAGTTCTAACAATGAACAACATCACTACATGGAAAGTTTAATGGGTTTACAGGAGGTTAAATCAATATTGTCTGCATACCTGTTCTTGTGTGAGACCTTACATCACAAGAGGGAAAAAAAACTATGGTAAAGAAAAAGATCCTAATGAATAAAATGTATGCTAGGGCTTTCTCTGTTCTAAATTTAGGGCAGCTTTAGAGATATGTAATTTGCCTTTGGGTAATTTGAACACTTTTCTTGAGATGCTGCTTTGTGCTGTCCATTTTTTGCACCATACGGACCCTTTTATTATAGCATGGGTTGCAAGGGTTTTACGCTATTGCAGTCATCCAGTCTGTAGCATCGAGAAATTCTAATGTTAGATGCTAACAGTCTTGATTTTGACAGTTTTTTAGAAAGAGAATCCCCGAGAACAAAGAAATCCCAATAATCCTGTAATCCCTGAATATCAACCAGTGTCAAAGGGCTGAAGACTAAAGATTCTTGTCTTGTTAATTAATTTTCAAGAAGGACCAACTTTTATACCAAATGAAGGAGAAATTTCTAAATAATAAAAGAAGTGCAGGTTCCTAGGTCAAGTTTTGCACAAAGCAATTTTGCAGCGGTGATGTCTTTCTCACTGAATTAAAGTTATTAGTCCTGGCAATATTTTTAGAGTAAGTGAATGGATAAAGCTACATTTCAGGATCCCTAGCTTTCGTTTGGTGTAGAAGTTTACCATGGGTTAAGTTTTACAGTGAGGATGCCTGATCAAAGTCAAGGAAGAGATTTCTGTTGCTTTTGATGATCTTCAAGCCACCATAATTTGATGCTTTTCTAGGATCATATAAGGAAATACTAAATGAAGGCCTGTACAAAAAAAGATGTTTTAAAATCTCCTTGTGAGGAATGAGGAAGGCTATTATGCACACAATCAGTAAAACTGCAGTACTCCTAAATGTTTCCATTAAATCATATATGTTTTATATAAAGAAGGGGGTTTGAGGAGAGAAGTGGACTACAGCCTGAAATCCACTGCACCATCCTTTTTCAGTAGCTAAGTGTTCTCCTTCATAGAACTGGTTACTCAAAGTGGACAAGCAGTATGATAAATATGTAATAATTGAAAGATTCAATTGGCAGAAAAAGCATTAGTGAACAGGTGTTCTAGCAGTTTGTCAGTGATCCTGAAATGACTTTTCTTTCTTTCTTTCTTTCTTTCTTTCTTTCTTTCCTTCTTTCTTTCATTCTTTTTTTTCCTGTACATATCAGGCTCATTTACAGGATTTACGTAGATTGGATTTTGATACTTAAGGCACTGATCAATACCCTTTTTTTTCTATGCTTTTAAGTGTTAGAGGAAATATGGAGGGGACCTATCTGTAGAAGAATTAAGGATTGAAGCTTACTACAGTGCCTTCATCTTTTGGAATGACTCCAGAATGGCATTTCCACAGTCTTTTGGGTTGCTGCACTTAGAGAACAATGTTTCTATCTTTGAGATACACATTAAATATAAATTCCACTGAAACTCACTAAAGTGTGGAAACAAAAGCAAACCATGGTATCTGTCATTTTAACTCTTGGGCATGCCTCCATATGTCTATTTAAGAGGAGAATACAATGGAGATTGGTTTGAAACACAAAAATTTAAATATAAGGAGAATGGAAATTATATTCTGTGAAAAGGAAACATTTAACATTTAACTTTACAATAGGCAAATAGACCAAATTACAATAGCATGCTCAGCTTTTTGTTGCTGCTATTGACACTTTTCTATTCTCCAGTCTCAGCTCAGGTTTCTTATAGTGGTTTCTCTCTGACTTTTCGTACTGCTAATGAATGGAGATAGGAAACAGGTATTGAAACACATCCACATTTCAGAAGCAGAATGTATTGGATAGGAATGTGTCACCTTTGTTTAGACACAGAAGAGGAATGTGCTCGACAGAAGTACGTTACACCTACTTGAACAACGGAACAGGGTCTGGATTTTTTTAAATGCAATTTTAAAACAACATCAAGAGAAGTCGTTCGAAGGAATCTTACAGCTGACATGAAAAATTCCCTTTGTTTGTCAGCAGTAGCTGTCATTACTATTGAAACACAACAGGGCAAGACCTAGACCTGTGTCCCTACACTATTAGGGATACCTCTTTAGTCATTTGTGCTTATAAGGTCAGTTCACTGCCAGTGTACTGAGTGCCACTTAGAACTTTAAATGAATTTTCTTGTAGGCCGATTTCTGCTTAATTTGAAGACAAGAGGAGGAATATTAATCATTAGGTGGTGGAGAAAGGAGAAAAGATTTTTTTAAATCAGTAAACCTTTAAATTTGTGACCTTTTATGGGATTGAAAGAAATACAGCCTGAGCTGAGGAAAATCTTAGTCATCCAGACCCAATGGAATATTTATTTGTTTGTAAACAGAAGGTTTCAACAACTTTATTTTTAAAACCTTATGATTAGACTGACTTGAGGCACTAGGATTGCTAGCTTCCAATTATGGCACTTTAATCTTGCTGTACAGAGCAGCTGGTGGAAATGGTCTCTTGTGTAAAAGCCTTTGATCCATGATGGATGTTCTATGAATCGGAGGGTGGGGGGAAAGGGACAGAATGAGAGTGCTGGGGAACAGGGGAAATAAATAATGAAGCCAGCTGATATTATGATGGCACAGCAGGAGTGGTATGTTCCATCCTATTTTGTGATTTAGTTACGGGGAGGCGCTCCTTGCGTGACACTTGGTTATTGAAATAATGTTATCTGTGCATGATTTCTAAGGCGGGTTTTATTAACGTACTGCAAAAGAACTTGCTTTCTACACCAGTCTGTGGTGTTTCTGAGAAATTTTAACATGTTTAAACTCAAACTAGTAATGCTATATTTCTATTTAGGTGGGGTTTACATCCTGGACTATGCTCTCTTTGGGCTTTAATCCTATGCTTTGATCTGCAGCGCTGTAAGGGTCCACTGAAGAACAATGGGCTTCTTAATTTATACTGTTTTATGTCTTCATAGCTTTTCTGCTTAACTTCTGCCACTTTCTTTGCTTCATTGCTTTACTTCGCTATGAAGATGTTAAAAAATTGTTAGTGCTTTAATAACTTTCTAGTAACTATGAAAACTTTAAAAATATAGCTCTGTTTAAACTTTAGATTTCATTTGATTGCAAATGAAGTTATTACTTCCTAGGATCAAAATAATTTATTTGTGTAGCAGCAAGCTGAAATACTATCTTGAAAATTATAAGAAATAAAAAAGAACAGGAGATACCTAAAGGCCTGCTAGAGACACCTTTATGCATAACCCCCAGAATGTTGTTCCCTGAATAGTTGCATAATGGGATTCCCAAAGAATAAGAGAAGTGTAACATGAGCAGACTGCCAGCATCCAGCCACAGCAGCCAGGGATCTGCCCCCACAGTTCATTCCCATACAGTCTTGTTACCAAAAGGTGTATAAAAGTGATGCAGAACAATTTGAAGAGCTTTCTAAATATTTGAACAACGGTCAATAATGCTGTTTGCATCAAGCAAAAATGATAGTACAGCGAATTTAACTTTTTGCATAGCTGGGATTTGATCAGGCTCTGGTGTGTTACGTTTTAGCAATGTGCAATCTGTTTTGGTTTTACAGTTTGGTGTGTGTGGGGTTCTTTTTGTTGTTGTTGGGGTTTTTTGTTTTTGTGTTTTGCTTTTTTTTTTTTTTTAAACTTTTAATCACAGTGTAACTGGAAAACAGTATCTACACTCTGTTTTATTTAGGGTTCCAAATGGGGTGTAACTTCTGTTCAAAGACTGCTCTGAGATGTCATGGAGAGCAGGGCTACAAATAAATATGGTACTCTGGGGGTTACTTTGTTTCTAACATGGCAACATCTCTTTTCTCTCCCGCCAAAACAAGCTGCATACTCTCTCAGATGAAGTTGCCAACACTGCTCAACAATTTCTGTTAAATCCTAATCAGTTCGTTTTCTTGCATCATTTCTCTGTGTGCGTTTTCCCCCACTCCAGCCGTTGGTTTCAAAGCCCAATTAAACACGCCGGGCACTTTGTTTTCCCCTCGGGGCTGGAATCTACAGCGGGCTCCATCTCCGCGGAGCCAGTGCTCGGGGCAGGACGAGCCC
>NW_010112481.1:0-30047 GCF_000699245.1 Pterocles gutturalis | reverse complement strand
TCTGTCTCAGCTTAACCCAGGACAATGATGGTTATTTTCACCACGTTGTTATGATGAGGTGTACTTCATACAAGAAAATTTGTCATGTTACTCAGTGAAACACGACAAAGGGAACATCTGTTTTGCAGAGCGCTTATTGGTACTCCTTGAAGTATTAGAATTCTGTTGCTTCAGCTGGAATTAGTTGAAGTTTTGTTGAATTTTCAGTAATGTGTGCAAATATAGCAGAACTACTCATCCAGCACTTTTGCATCATGTTAGAGATTGGATGAGTAGATTAGCAATCTCTGCTACTTTAAATTTGTTTGCTGCTTTAGCAACTTTTTGGCATACATATTTTCAATATTATTCTTTGTCTTACATGAAAATTGACAAGTGTCTGAAGCATGTGCATTTGCACTGGCTACCAAGAGTTCTTACTATAATGTAATGGTTATTTGTGCAGTGATATTTATCCCAAACTGTTGTTACTGTCAAGCAGTAGCAGTACAGGGGAAACTGATAAGGATTTTCCACTTGGAATTTAATGTAATCAGAGAAGATCTTTAAACTGTTCAGTTCCTTTGCATACATAATGCATACATTCATTTGTTTCTTAAGGAAATAATGAAAATTTTGATTTTTCCCATTTTAGTGTTATTTTAAAGTGTCTTGGATGTTTCGTCGTATTCTGGCAAAGAAGTGGATGACAGTTCACCTGTGTTCACTAAGTTGCAGCAATCCAGTGAAACAGTGACAAGTACTAACTTGACCATTTACAACTGCTTTTCAGTGTGGTAGAGTAAAAGTCCTGTGTAAATTCAGTAGCAGAATTAGGATGTGGGTATACTTGATGTCAAGGGAAGAAGGAATAGCTAAAAGGTCCCTGCTTGTACACTAAACAGAGGAACTGACAAAAGTGTGAATAGGAAGTTAACAGAGTGATGAAACAGGAACCAAATGATGCCACATTTACCCTTCAAGAGGTTCCTTAAATGTGTCTGATTTTAAATGGTAGGTGTATGATCTTTTTGTGTTCTGCAGTGGTTAGCTCCCCCCCCATACTGTTTGAGGAGTGGCCATTCACTGACATTGTATTTGTTTTTCCTCTTAGGTGATACAGCTTGCTTTGCTCTTAGTTCATTGCAACTCCTCTTTCCTATGAATGTAACAGTTTTTACAAACACGACATGGTTCTTCCTAGGGTTGTTAAACTGTATTGATATCATTCAGCTCTGGTTCATCTGAGTCCACTGTGTCCCAAATACATGTGTAGTCGATGACCAATTTCCTTGTATTGTCATAATTGCATCTGCCATTCAAGTGACTTTTCAGTTGCCGCATGTAAGCAGAATACACTAAATCCAGTTCCAAGTTTGTAGACTTCAGATTGTTATAGAAACAAATTTTGACAGCTTTGTTATTAGTTTACAGAAGTATTTGTCAGGCTCGAAATCATGAAGTCTGTGCTCTAAACCAGGACTCTGAATTTGTAACTGAATATTGAAGTAAAACTCACTTGTTCTAGAAATATTAGATATGTAGGTCTTAAAGAACACAGAAATCAGGCTTGTCTTGAGCAGAAGACATCTTGAGATTTGATGAGAATGCAAATAAAAAAACAGGAAGAGAAAATTAATGCATGCTCTGTTGTTTTTAATCTTAAACTCTTTTGTGCTATCTAAGTGGTATTGATATAAATTAATTAGAAACTTCCTGTTGTTATGTTTTTGGAACAATGGCAGATTACTTGGTGATAACATTTACCTTGGAAATCTGTACTTGAGTTGCGCAAATAGGAGTCCCTCCAGAACCTGTGTACCTTGAATTTAGATTTATATTTCGTTCTTGGAATAATTAATATTCTGAACTTTAGATGCTTTCACAAAATGGGAACTTTTTACTTGAAGAGGTTTTAAATCTAATATCAACCTAAATTAATATGGCCTACAGTGTAAGACAATTAACACCTTTTTTTCTACTCTGCAACTGTTATGATTTAGGGATTTGATTTTTTTTTTTTTTTTAATTACAGTACAGAGTAAGACATACAGGGTAGTAAATTGTCTGAGGCTTCAACTTGCACATGCTCTGTGTGTACCACAACATTGAAATTATATGTGGCAATAGAGCATCTCATGTGTTGGATGTATCTTTTCTGAACGAGATAGAAGTGTGGGTCCTGCTGTTACCTTTTAAAAATTTTAGTTAGAGAAGTCATGTTTTTCTGTTGCTTATAAAGTATGTAAAAACCCACAAAGTTGTTCTTAGTTGCTCTGAAATGTTTTTCAAATTAATGTGAGAGTCTTGTGAGTGTAACAGGCTTGTGTAGGAGGGCTGTTGTGAGGGGGAGAAGGGAAGGGATAAAGAAGAATGAGAAAACTGCCGTGGAGAGATAAAGCATGTTTTTCCTGAAGTTGTTTAACACAGCATTATGTGCATGTGTTGATGGATCGCTTAAATTCTACAACTTAACAAGGAGCAGTCATCAACCACTCAAAACAAACAAAATCCTAAGACTATTTTCAGTATTGATGTAACCTTTCTCTGGAAAATGCACCTTCATAATGCTTTTTTTCTGTCAAAATCAGCTATTAAAACACATATCAATAGACCACCATAAATCTCTTTTTTCTGTAAAATCTGTGGTGTATTCCTAACAGCAAGGTTCGTGCTTTTCTCTCATGATCTTTGGGGAAATGGTAGAATGGTATACTGGGAGGTAATATTTTGCAAATACTGTTATCAAGAATGCAAATGCTGCTGCATTGTTGGGGTGATGGGATGAAGTAAAAGTGAAATCAAACCCTTCCATTGCAGTCATGTTTGATCGTGTCTGATGTTGTTACACTATATTGTAGATCTGCGCTGGGTAAACACATCATAATGGTTTACCAAGTTCTTTAAAGCCTGTTTCTGAGACATCCAAATTATTGACCTATCCCAGGATTTGTGCCAGAAGTATAGTTTCATGCTTGTTTCAAATGCAATGTGTTGGACTTTTTCGGTTGCAAGTGGAAATGCTTTGAAAGGATAGTTCATGTTTGTGGGTACATGAAAACTTAGGAATGCTTGCATAGTAGGAGTCCAGGTTGTAGAGGAAAGTTTTAACTGGATGTATGAGCCTGTCTGGTGAAGGAGGGTCTGATTTCAAAGCAGACAGTTGTCTTTAAATGGTTTTCATGCTAGTAATACTATTTTTTAAAGTTTTTAGCACTTAACTGATTTTTGACAAATAAAAATAAGTCACTTCTGTAACACCTGTAACTTTTGCAGCCTCCTCAGTTTGTGGAGCTCCCTGCATTTTGTGGAGGCAGAAGGAAGATTCAGTTGAAATCAAGAGCTGCTACAAAATTTCTTCCTCATGGGGCTTGTGTAGTGTCTTCTAAAGTCAGTCTCTGGCTTGCAGGTAGGCATTTCTGCCTTTCAGATTAAATGAGGTGCAGATACCTAGAATGGGGTTAGAAATAGGCAGAATCTCCTGAAACCTCATTCTCAGTCAGTGGACTTGAGAAGTTTTGGCCAAAATTGTCGCATTTTTAATGTTACCACTAAAAAGTAGAAGGTGAAGAGTATTAAAAATGGAAGGTGAAGAGCTTGTTCAAACTCTTGTCCCTGCTTTGTGAGCTGAGTCACTGATACGTCACTGCTAAGCTACTTGTCAGATGAATGCTTCTCCACTTGCTCTAGCTGAAACTACATGGAACGAAAGTGTAGTGGTTGAAAGTGTTGGAATTGTGCCTTTAACAGTTGATGCTCAGAGATGAAGTACAGCCTCTGCTCAATTCTCCATGTGCTTTTTAGTTCATTCTCAAGTTATTGTGCAACATCGGCTTATGCATGCTTTATACTGAGGGTATTTCCAACAGCTGAATTACCTGGCACCTTTCTTTCTGGTATGTGGCTGAAAGTTCTGAACAAACTAGCTTGAGATGACTTGCAATTTTCACTTTGAAAGGAAAACTTGTTTTTAAAATTAGTTTGCAGGAAACAGGCTTCACAAACAGATAGATTAAATGAATAACTACTAGCTACACTGAAGTTTGAGGAGACAGGAGACTAGATGTCACAGTATTGCTACCAAAATAATGCTCTGTGCTCTTGAAAAGACCATTGGTTGGTTCAAGACCTGTATGCAACACTGAAACAAGAACTGCAACGTAGTTATTCTCTCTGCATAGTTTATTCTATTTCCCTATTCTAAACTTGCCTTTTGGTTTCAGGGAAACTTCCTGACTTCATAGGCATACTTGAGGCTTAGGGGAACTAGGGTGTGTGAGAACAGTGAGTTTACTTTGCTTGGGGTTCTGTAGAGAATGGCTTTTGTAAGTGGGTAACTTCTGTAGCACTGCTTTCCCTTACAGAAGTGGTAAGAACACTCTGTCGTGTACTGTGGTATTGCCTGCTTATAGTTGCTCTTAGTGCAAGTTACAGGAATGCTGATACATAGAAAACAGACAAAATTTCTAAAGCTTTCTGGTTCATTTCTTATCAGAACATAAACATAGCTTTATTTTAATGCTATGGAATTTTGTGTCTAGAGCAAAAACTGTAAAACCTGTGTGTATTAGGTCACTTGTAGTATTAGCACACTTCCCTTTTACACATTTCTGTTTGTTGTTTCAGTTATGTTTGGTTTAGCTTGTGGTTGTACTCACTTTGATGTTGCTCTAAGTTAAATTTGATTTCCTTATGATGCATATAGTTATTACCTTGATTTTTCTTTGTGTATGTTAAACTGTTAACTATCTTCTTACTTATTCTGGATTAATATGCTTTAAGAGAAAATTTTTCAATGCCATGTATTTTATTTTATCTAAGAGACAGGCTGTTTATGTCTGTTCTTTCTTAAATATCTAAAAGATAGTGTCTGCATGGAATAAAACAAAAGGGGAAGCAAGTGTGTTTCAGTTGCTAAGAAAAACTGTTTTGAAACTAATAGCTCTTATTTTATTTTCCTATAATGAATATAACTATTGCTATATTACAGATGATAGAAATCTAACACTTGAGGATATACTGCAAATGAAGTAGCCTGGAAGAGAGTAGGGCTTCTGCAAGCTGGAGAATGGGGTGTAACAGGAGTAAGTTGGTCAGTTTTGACTGGCTCTGCGGTTACTAGTGTGGCAGTTGTACTCAGTGTGCTTTTGTGCAGAAGGCAGCAAGGAAGAAGTAATAAAGTATGATTGAAAAAAATAAATTCAGGCTGTGGGAGTTACTTCATCTTACTTTAGTTTGGCACTGTACTGCTAGGGCTGCTTTTGTACTGCTCTAACAATATAAATCTGACTTACTATGGCTTGTATAAATTCATGTGAATATATCAATGTGTAATCTTATATCTCTATCTTGGTGAGTTGTTTAGCTGGCATGAGTAATTTGATTGTCTTGAAAGAGTTGTCTCCCTGCTGGTAAAGGGCAAGTACAAGCTTAGTTGCACACAAAAGTGGTTTGTAGTTGTTGTTTGCTAATCTGAAGTTGAGCAAATATAACTTTTGGAAGGCAAAGATCAGGATTAAAATCTCCAAAAGCCTATGCGTATAGGGTTCCTACCTTCTGCTCAAGACTTTTTAGAAAGCTTTCATTGTGAATGTTTTGGGTCATGTGTGCCTGTATGACTATTTGCATTGTAAATGGCATTATGACCTGAACTATAGGTGTGGGGTTTTTTTTTTTCCTATTGACAGAATTGAAAGGTTGTAGAAGACCAAGGTATAGTTTGATATGCCAAGTATTTGTGTGTAGGTTTGTAGACTGCAAAGCATCAGTATTCTATGGTGCTGGATCCTTTGCACAAGAAACAACTGGGTTTAAGAGAGTTAGTTATAGTTTCTATACAGTCTAGTTCATGTACACTTTCTTTCTTTAGAGTAACTTTTTTTTTCCCTTATTTGCTGTCGTCAAAACTGAATGTCATCTGTGGCTGAATATTACTAGGTCTATGATTTTAAAATTTTGTAATGGGTATCATTCAGGAGGACTTTTCAATTTGATGGGCAAATATATATCACTTTGTCCTATCCCAACTGTAAGCTGTTCAAAAAGTATATGTGCACAAGATCAGGAAATCTTATTTAAATCTATATCATGGAAATGTCCATTGACTCCTGATTCTTCAAGGCTGATATTCCACATTGTGATTTAAAGTTTAAGCTGCAAATAAAGTGGTTGCTTCTAGCACTGATGGGGCAGGGGGGACTGGGGAGCAGTAGAACTCCAAAACGCCCATGGCAATATGAAATTCACATTGCCTGCAGTTTCAGTTCCTAAGGTTCAGTAGCCTTTACAAGCCACTGGGAACAAACATGTTCAAAACAGTTATCTTTGTGGAGGTTCATTACTGTATTGTGAAGAAGACTGCAGTAGTGACCGTACTGAATCAGACCAGAATTTCTGACAACTTGGTGCTTAACAATGGCTGTTAATAAAGACCTAGAAAGGAACTGATAAGGGAAGCTGGAAGAGTGTTCTCGTGGAGCAGCTTCTTTCTTCAACTTTCTGAACTGGAAGAAGTGCTTACATATTTAGTGGCTGTGGATGGATTCTTCTGTGAATATGTCCAGGCTTTCTTCTTTCTTTACATTTGTGTAAAGTTCATTTACTTGGACTTGGGACTCAACACATACTTCCTTTGCATTGTTTTTGGTAACTCCTTCCATTTATTTTGAGCATGTTGTCTATAGTTTCACCTAATGCTTGTTAATTGTCTTGTTAGAAGGTGCTGAACAGCTGTCTCTTGTAATTTTAGGAATTTGCTTGAACTTGAGTCAATGTAGCTGTCTTGTTGACACTGCCTGATTTTACACCAAAGATAGCAGTTATCGGAGAATATTTTATACTGAGTCTTTGAGCACTGCTTCTATTATGTATTTGAATGGAGCATGTGATTGTTTCAGGCTTAGCACAATGGGGTTTTTATTTCTTTGTGCAAGTTTGAAAAATGTCAAGAAGTCAGACCTGGCCCTTGTGGCTTGTGAAACTTGCCAAAGTGTTTTTTGGAGTCCGCAGTAGCATTGATTTCTTTTCTCAAGAGACTTCGAATGATTTGCTACTCATTACTGCACTTACAAGTATCTGAACAGGATAGCTTGATCATATTCAAAATTATATGGTAAATGAACAGATTACTGTTATCACTAGAATGAGTTAGGAAAATACATTCTCTTCTTTGGCAGTGTCTTCAAGAATACACTTGCCTGAGTGCTGTTTCCTGTTCTGAGGCTTACCGAGGATTTTGTCTTTGTCTCTGAAACAAGTTGGGAGAGAAAAGGGTTCACCAATGTGAATTTTAAGTATAGACTGTAGTCCTTAAGTGAACTCGATGTATGATGTAGGGCTGATTAAAAAGTTTAATACTACTTGTATCACTTCAAAGAGCGAGGAAAGTTGAGTCCTAATTGGCCCTTCCCTGCTTTTGTATACAAACTACTATAGAATATATAGATCAACGTGTACCAGGAACTTGATTTCTTATGGGTCTGGTACATAATAATAGAATGCTCACAAGTTTACTTCATTCCTCTCTTGGGATGAGTTGACAAATTTGGCTGATGGTTCATACAAATCTTAAGTTTCTGCTCTGCATTTCCCTTAGGGTAAAAAAAAAAATAATTATTAGCAAATAGTACAAACTTCCAAGAAGATACTTTTCAGATTAGGTAAGGACACAGTATATGCTTTCCCTCCTCTTCCAGCAATTCCCAGAGGACAGGACTTGAGCAGTTTTTGGCTCCTGGTTTTGTTTTTTCCAGCTCTGTGACTTCCACTAGCAAATGCCTAATACTGTGGTTCCAGAAGGTCAGTTCTTCAGAACTCAAGAGTTCATTCTTCATCCAAGTCCAGCCTCCTTGTACCTAATCCAGATTTCATTTACACCCATGCATTCTTTGAATGAATTCTACAAAGGCTGGGTATCTTTAAAGAACAGGAAAGCTACCTATTGTGAGGATTTCTTTTTAAAGAACAACCTGTGCATGTGTAGTGTGTGATTTCATTTAAGGCTATAATCTGATTATATTGTATTTAAAAAGTCTTGAGTGACAGGTATGAAAAACTGAAGCCATTTAAGTAGATGGATCCATTAGTAAGTTTGCCAGAGAATACATCTTGATTCATCTTGGCTTGCTTACCACCAGCTCAGTGCATAGCAACTTTTCTCCTCCATCTGTTAAAACCAGTAAGTTCAGTAAGTTCCTGTTCTATCTGTGCTGTAATGGAAAAACGAATGGTCTTTATAGAGACTTTGTAGAAGTCTCTTCCAAACAAGACTCACTTTTGTCAGATAAACTTGCTTGATATCGTATTCCAGTTGTACTACTCATCCTGAAACAAAGCAAAAATTTATATCTCCTATGTAAGGAGCGTTTTACTGAGGTATTAGAATAGAGCAAGATCAGTTTACAGCTGCAGAGACTGCTTATTACTTGGGAGCAGATCCAGAGAACAGTCTTAACTTAAACTATATAAAAATGGATTGCAGACTTTGAGTGGAATGTAAGTTAGACTTATTCTCCTTTTGTTGATATTAGAGCTCAAGTTGCATTTGTCCTAATG
Source organism: Pterocles gutturalis (assembly GCF_000699245.1). Lineage (NCBI taxonomy): Eukaryota > Metazoa > Chordata > Aves > Pterocliformes > Pteroclidae > Pterocles > Pterocles gutturalis. Next base: position 21,515 of record NW_010112481.1, on the reverse strand, counting down.
TTCCAATGTTAGAGATTAGTAAGGGCTATATGGCTTTATGTATGCTTAGTTTAAATAGATTTTCTACTAGGAAAACTCATTAATTATTGTTTAGTATAAATATTTCTTGCTGTTAATCCAAGTTGAGGGTCTTGTGGAAAATACTCTGAAGTGTTTAACTCACAAAGCATAAACACACAGATAAATTTGCCATGTGTTATCTGGTGTGCAGTAGCTATGCATTCTTTCATCATGAGGCAAATGTGAAGTAATGTGATAAGACCTGCAATGAAAGTGTGTCCCCTGAAGTTGCTTTACTTCATGTATGATATAAGCTAAGAATATATGTGTCTAATAAAAGGTCAACAGAGATGTGACAACCTGCCTGTTACTGAAATCCGTCACAAATAATTTTGCGATATCATTTGAATCTTTGATACTTCTTCCTCTTTCCTGCAACTGTTGTCCATCAGGACATCCAAATGACAGCCTCTGAGTCTCTTGGAATGAAGAGCATGGGGACATTCGAAGCTGCTTGTCAGTTTTAGTCAAAGTATTGTTTGATTTGTGGGGACAAAGCAATTTGTTTTTAGAGAAATTCTCAAACTCCACTCATCTGAAATCTTTGCAGGGACTTAAGAGGAAGAGACCAAGGAAAAAAGCCTATTCAAAGGGAATACATGCTGATGTACCTTGAAACAAGATTTTTTGGGGGGAGGGGAAATGGTGTGTAGTGCTTGCTGTATTGTTTGGATGTTCATTACAGTTTTGGTATTTATAAAGTACGTTCTCAATATAATTTTACAGCTTTTTTCAAAGTAGCATGTATTTACTTTATCCACTTTATTTTGCTTTAATTCCATAGTGACTGGGGTATCCACTGCTTACAGTGGCCTATATCTTGCAGTTGAATCCACTCAGAGCTGTAATTAAGGCATGCTTTTTTAATCCTTTTGGGATTTTTTTTCTGTAAAAGGTTAAAAGGTGCTATAAATTAGGCTTTATTTTGGCCTGCTTTGTGTTTGTCCTGATTTCAACTGGGATAGAGTTAGTTTTCTTCTTAGTAGCTAGAATAATGGTGTGTTTGTGATTCAGTGTGAATAAAACTCCATTTTAGAGTTACTTTTTGTAAACTTTCTATGGGCTTCAGAAAAAAATTGTATTGTTAACTGAAATTTGTTAATCCTTCCTGTAGAATTGTCTTGGATTTGCTGGCTCTGTCCATACCGTGTTGCAATCCAGCTTGATCTATTATTTAACTAGCACAAAATGTGGCAATCGTCAGTCAAACAGTAGGTTGTCTGTCTGTTTTAATAGATCCCACACACCTGATGTGTGGAATAGAGACCTTTTTTCCTTCTAGGGAGAGATCAGTCTAACAGATACTCTTATTCTTTATCCTCAAGGAAAAGAATTATAAAATCAGATTTCTTATTTGTGACACTCAAATGTGTGTTTCTGTGGATGCATATGTGCTTGAGGTTAAATGGTGTATTCCGAAGGGTATATGCTTTTTTAATGCATGAAGGTAAAGTAAGGACAGTCTATCTTCTCTGCATCTCAACTGCCTTAGCTCTCAATGGAATACCTCTGCTTTGATTTAAAAATCAGACCTGATCAGCAAAAACTTAGTCCTGTTTCTTTTAGTTCAGCTTTTTATAGATTTCATCTCTGAAGTTCATGCTTTTGCCAAAAAAATACTTGCCTTCAGTTATGCAGTCATAAAAGTTTGAAGTATTGTCCTTAGTCCAATGGGTAACACCAGCCAAGGATGCTTTTTGTTTTTACTGGTCAAATGAATCCTGTGTTCTCTGGGAGCACTTAGTCTGAAAATAATGCTTGATGGATCAGTAGAAATAGGTGAAAAAATGTGTCTGTACATTAAATGTGGTGTCAGCTATGGACTGGAGTATCCAGGATTCCTCTGGACACTTTTAAATCATGGGTTTCTTGCTTTGAACTGTTAATATTATCACAGGCATTTGTGCTATTAATGGAGCTCAACAAGGGAATGGTTACTATTGTCAACTCTGCTGAAGCATGAGACATAGCAAAAGCAGGGTTTGACACATAACCTCTGCCATTCAGAGGCTACAAATCTATATTGTCATCGCTGTACCTTTAGAGACCTTCAGTGCTGGTCAGAAGTAGTTGGTTATTTAGCTAGATGAGTTTCCTTCGTGACAGTCCTTCCTGTTTCTTTGATACAGGATGACAGAATCGATGAGGTTTGAATGGACCTCTGGAGGTCATAAAGGCCAACTTCCTTTGCTCAAACTGGTGAAAATTGGAACAGGTTGCTCAGGATCTTGTTCAACTGGGTTTTGAATATCTCCAAGGATGGAGACTCCTCAACAACCTGTTGCAGTGTTCAATAACCCTTACATTAAATTACATTTAAACCCTTTCCTGGTGTATTTCGGTTTGTTGCCATTGCCTCTTGTCCTGTCACAGGACACCAATGAAGAGGAGCCTGTCTCTGTCTTTACTTACTCCCCTCAGGTAATTATCTACATTCATAAAATTCCTGTGAGCCTTCTCTTCTCCAGGCTTAACAGTCCTAGCTCTCTCAGCCTCTATTCATGTGAGAGACGCTGCAGTTCATCCATCAGCTTTGTGGCCCTTTCCCAAACTCTCTCCAGTATGTCCATGTGTCTCTTGTGCTGAGGAGCCCAGTACTTCAATTGTCTGAGGGCTGAGCACAGGGAAGGATCACCTCTCTTGACCTGCTGGTGACCCAGGGGCTGTCTTTGCTGCAAGGGCACGTGTGGCTGGCGCATGTTCCCCTTGTTCATGAAGACCCCCAGGGCTTTTTCTGCAAAGCTCCTTTCCAGCTGTTGGGCCCCTGTGTGTGCTGGTGCCTGGGGAGGTTTGTCCCCAGGGGCAGGACTTGGCGTTGCCCTATAAACTTCCTGAGATTCATGTGTGGGCTCATGTCTCCTGCCTGTTGGTGTCCCTGTGAATGGCAGCGCACGCCTCTGGGGTATCAACCTCTCCTCCTGGTTTTGTGTTTCCTGCAAACATGCTGAGGGTGAGCTCTGTCCCATCACCCGTCTTTGTTAATGAAGATGTTACACTGTCCTGGCCCAGGTATTGACCCCCTGGTGTACACCAGTAAGGGCAGGTCTGCAGCTGTGCTTTGTGCCAGTGGTCACAGCCCTTTGAACCTGGCAGCTGAGGCAATTTTTCTGCACTCAGAGGCCTGGGATTCCTGAGGGCTGCCCTTGCTGGTAATGACAGAAGCAAAGGTGGCAGTGAGTACCTGATCCTTTTCCGTATCTCCTGTCAGCAGGTCCTCTGTCAGCCGTGGAGCCCTAGTCTTCCTTTTGCTGATGATATTTTTGCAAAAGCCTATGAACCATTCTTGAGCATTCTTGATCCTCCTTCTTGCTTTGATCCTTCTTCCTCTTGGGATCCTGTGCTCTACTATGTCATGGTCTCTGCAGCTGTGTCTGCCTTGACCTTCACTTCACTGTCTATTTTTTCCATGTTTGTAATTATGATGTGCAGCAGAGTGTTGGCCCTTGTTTGCTCCTTAGTAACCTCTTTCAGGAAGTTATAATCAGTGTACTCCAAAAACCTTCTGAGTTGCTTGTTCCAGGAGATAAGAGGGTAGTTCATGTTCCATGTGAGGATGAGGTGCCTGTAAACGTGCTTCAGTTGTATGAACAGGGTCTCATATATTTTGTCTTGATCAGGTGAGGAATAGCATACACCTGCCACAAGGTCACCCATGTTGATCTGCCCTCTCATCTGTGACCGGTTAGCTCTCAGCTGTTTCATCATCCATTGCAGGTAAAGCTCCATGCATCCCTGCCAAATAAAGTGCCAAATAAAGGGCACTTTTGCACTTTCCTTCCTCACCATCCCAGACCGTCCTTAAAGAGCCCGTATCCAGCCATGGCAGCATAGTGGCTCAATGTGATCATGGCCGTGCAGCTGCATGCAGACCACTAATTCTTCCTGTTTGGTCGTCATGCTGCATGTGTGTTGGTGTATGGGCATTTCACAGAGGCATCCAGTCATGCTGGTTTGCTAGAAAAGGTATTAGAGCTTCCCCCATCATGCTGTCCTGCAGGCAGCACTTTATATTTGTGCTTATATTTGAGGTGGAACCCTGGTTAGCTCTGTTTTTTTTGTTTACAAGGTATCTCTCCTTGGCTGTGGTTTGTCATCTGCCTCCCCTGATGTTGCTGATATCCTTCTCATGGAGCTGCCCCAACCCTCTACCTGCCAGTGGACCTGCTGCTGCATTGTACCTTCTAGGTGTTTACAGCTACTACTGCTGTTTTCTCCAGAAATTAAATCTAGCTGTGTGCAGCTTGTAATTCTTTAGCCCTTCCTTGTTCCCCTTTCAACCTGAGAAAGCACTTTTCTTTTATGCTTTGTGCAGATTTGCATATTTTTCTGGGGTTGTCAGAGGAAATTGCCATAGCTGGTTTCCTATGGTTTTACCTGACCAGGTCATTTATTTAGTGACAGTGCTAGTGAGGGCTGTGGGGAAGTGGAAATCTTTGGCAGCTTGTGCTATTATTGTATATCAAAGTGATTCAAGAAGTTCTTGGACAGCCTGTTCAATTTTATTCTTTTTACCATTAATTTCTGAATAGTCATTTCCTCACAACTGTCCTATGCATTGAAAGATTTTGGTCACTATCTCTTTAAAGCCTTAAGAATTTTTTTCTCCCCTTTCTTTGGAGGATTATAGTGAGTTCTCACTATTATCATGTCTGGTTCTTCTCCCTTTAGACTTCTTAAAATTCTCTGTATATATTCCACTACAGTCTGGGTTTCAGAACAAAATGTTTGTGTTATACAAGGTAATTCTTCCTTTCCCCTCTTTTTTCTTGTATCGTTCATTGACAAGCCCATACTTGGGTATCTGTACTTCATAACTAATTTTAAACTGGCAAAGCAAAACTTGGGGGGATATCTCATGTGACTGAAGATTTTACCAAGTGTTAATTTTTTCCTCAGATGAGTTCTTAGTTTTGTCGTTGTTTGAAATCCGTGGTCACAATTTGGATAAGCTGCTGTATATTGAGTAGTTTACGTATGCCTAGGGTATATCCCCCCCAGCATGATCTTTTAACTTGTAATAGTTTTGTATCTTAAAGATATGTTGCCCTTTGTTTCAGAATAAGCCATTTGAAAGGGCAGTTTTTAGGTGTTTTCTCAAAAACTAATAAATCAGAAATGAGTTTCAAAAGCTCTTCTGCATCTCTTCTGTTCAAGTCTTAGTACTGATGGCCTTGCTCTGTCTGAGATTGTGCAGGATGCTGGGCAGAGGAGTCCGTCTTAGGCTACATGCTGAGGCAGCAGGCTCGTTGTCTTGCAGTTGCCACGGTGGGGGAGGATTGAAAGGTTTTCCATCAGCCTTTATTTCAGTGACCTTTTCCAAGTTAGGAATAGCAGTTGACTAGGAAAAACCTAAATAGTCATTTCTCTTCAGTGGGTCCATGCAGTTTTCTCTTGAGTTCTTTAAGCTGAAAAATAAAGAGAAATTGAGAAGGTAATATTTTCTGTTTTCAAAATGCCATTTCTGCAAATCTTTGACTTACTGAGCTTCCCACGCAACACATATTTGGAATTTATTAAACTGCTGTATGTGAAGGCTCCCATGCTTAATGCTTCCAGCAGCTTGCATAAGTGAGGTAGAATGAAAGTTCGAAGTAATGTCAGCATGTGAAATGTTAACAAGTAAAAGCATGATAAAATTTTTTTAAATATTTCCAGGGACTTAATTTTCATCATCTACTTAATGCAGTAACTACATAGTTTTCACAAACTGTGTTTGCTTATTCTTTCAGGCTGAAGGTTTTGGAACAGTTGTTGGAAGATGTTAGCTGTGGATACTGGGATTGTGGAGGAGTGGTTATCGGAGTTCAAGGTAATAAATATAATGTCAGACAAACGCTGCAGCCTGTTGTGTGCTTGATTGCTGTAGAAAATGAAGAAAAATAGTAACCTTGGATTTTGCTGAGATAATGTGATATATGCAGATGTTTGCTTGAAAGGATTTTTTTCCTTGTCCTCTTTGGGATTACATGTTTCCTGCTACAGACCAGTGATGAATGGTTTGAGAGTAGACTTGACTATAGGTTTTCCTCATCTGCTTAGATACACTGGGAATGTGTTTTCTTATCTGTATCATGGAGTGCGATCCTTTGAAGGACTGCAGATAAGTGCTGTAAGAGCTATGAATAGTAAGTTTAAATACACAGCTTCCAAAGGGTTGCTAAAAAGATTAGATTCTTACACTCTTAAGTACTGGCAGAAAATCTGTTTAGTGTTAGAGAAGAGCTGTTCACATCAACTAGAATTTGTGTTCTTTCATAGTAATACTGTACCTTGCAATAATGTTCACGAGTTGTGTTCAGTCAGTCTTGAGAAAACTTCTTAAAGTATGGATTTGCAAACTGCTAAATTTCACAGTACTAAAATTTCACAGTGAAATTTCAGTGGGGTTGCACCTGTGAAACTCTTAGTTTTTGTCTGTTTACCATCCACTGTCATTACATTCTGTATGAAGCTATTTGCAAAATGATAAAATGCAGTGTGTCTTCTGGCAATTTTGTTGTCCTGAAAACACGGTGGTTTCCATAGTAAGGATTTCTTTGTGAAACAAGTTTTGGTTTATAGTAAACTTATAAACAGTAACTTGGAAAATTGTTGAAATAGCTGTTATATGATAAAATATATGTGTTATAGAATAGCTGTTTTGATGATAAAAATTGCTTTTTCTAGTGGTTATAATATTTTTATTTCAGACACTGCCAGAAGCGTCCATATCCAGCTATGCTACAAACTTGAAAGACAAGAGTGCTTTGATTTCATCTCTTTACAAAGTAATTCGGGAGCCACAGAGTGAAGTGAGTATATTGGATTTGTCACATGAAATGTCTGATGTAACACCAGCAGAAAAAAATAAGACCTTGCATGCTAGTTAATTGTGTTCTAACTACGTGAACTACAGAACTACATCAAAATGTTTGTTCTTAGCAATGACATACTACCGTGGAAACAATTCGTAAGTTTTGTAACCTACTGATCATAGCTAAGCTTGTAGATCATAATCATGGGCTTCAGCACTTGGGTATTGAACTGAGAAATATGCTAAGGAATTGAAAAAGATGTTTGACATAATTCCTTCTGTAATTCAGTATCACTTGAATGTGAGCCTATAGCTATCAGAAGCTTGTCTACTACAACTCAAGAGAAGAATGTTAGATAGGTTTGCAATCCTTTTAAGTTATTTCTTAGGTTTTAGGTTTTTAGTTCTTTTAAATACGTAAATATACACATTTATACATCGAATGTACCCTTGCTCAAATGATGGCAAAAAAAAAGGGGGGGGGAGTAGGAGGCAGGTTTGCTGTGTACCTGTGCAAGGAATGGCTCCATACCCCATGACAGCACTTGTTTTAAAGTGTCCAGCTGAGTTCAGAACATACTGAGCTGGTATTAGTTCTGTCTTGCTAAGGGTATTGTCTCACTTTCTACTGTCAAGTAAACCTTTGTGAGTTCTTTTAAAATTGCACCAAGTCCTTAATTCCTTGTCTGAAAAGACCTAGCATACTGAACCTTTCTGAAGTTTGAGATGATGCCAATAGTTGGCAGAGGATAAAATGCTTTCAGTGTATATGCTTTTAGAGAGAATACTGGTAGAGAGACTTGCAGGTTGTCCAACAAAGAGGAAATATAATTTTATTTGCTGCTCAGAAAAGTATTCTGAGTCATTCCAACTACTGAGTCAAGCCTGTCTGGTCTTCAGAATGCATATCAACATGTAAATTAATCTGATGAGTCTCCCTGTTAATAGACAAATTGATACTTTCATGTGTTCATTGGTTTCTTACTGCTTCTGGCTATCACTAGGTTTTTCAGGGACCTTAGTAGCAGGGTGGTCAAGGTCCTGCAAATTCTGCTCAAAAAGGTTGTTGGGATCATTCTGGAGGCAAGGTATCAAAGATTTCCCTGCTAGTGACACTATTGAAATGACAAGCCAGTGCTGTCACTGTGGTGTGCTGCCTTGGAAGAATAGTCCTGAAATCTGTATTTGGATCATTCTCCGAATACCTGGCACTTTGTGGAAAGGGCTACTTGGAGCTTTCCACATTGTGAAAATACTTGTAAACTAGAAATTAAAAAGCCAAGCAACTTTTTTCAGCTGTTACCTGAGATCGGTTAGCTGCACTGTGTAATGTCAACTTCTTTACAGTGTAGGGTATGTGCTGTCCTTCCTTCTGTGTGTAATGCAAAGGGGAAGGGTTAATGCTTGAACACTACAAATACTGCTGAGATTAAAAACAAACAACCCCATCTGTATGCCTTTGAATATATGTACTTCTAATATAATAATTGTCTGTACCTTAAAATTGTGATTAAACTTGTTTTGGGGATGCATGTGTTCTTTTTTTAAGCATTTAAGAAGTAACCATGTGTATTTGCATCAGTGACTGCATTTTCCTACGGGTTCATGTTTGCTTTTCTTATGGCTTTTTTTGTTTGCTTTTCCAAAAAATTAAGTCAGTTTGAGACAAATGAACTACTTGTTTGCTATAGCAAAGAACTATCCAATTCATAATAGCTTTGTTAGTAAATACTTTGTTAGTTACTTTTGAGGTTCCTGAGCCACTGATAGGTGAAAAATGTAATTCAATACAAGGAGAGCCTTCAGCAGATGTGAAGACTATGTGAAGAAGATGTGAAGTCTAATTGACTCAAGAGTCCCAACAGAAAAAAAAATTCTGAGGTTTGTTTCTTTACAAATTCAAGACTTTTTTGCTTTTTACCAAAAGCACTATTGCTGCCCTTTAAGATAGTACTCATGCAGGCATTTGCATTAGGAAATAGAAAGTGTTTGAAATGTCGTAACACATTTGGATGCAGCTTCAAAGGAAGAGGCATGAAATTGCTTGGATGTTCTTCTCTTCCAGCATTAAAAATTGTTTCGGTCTAGACACCTTTTTAGAACTGTTTTAGTGTAAAACAATATCTTGAAACAGCAACAATCATTAGTGCATTTTGATACTAGGTTGTAGCATGTGGTGGCCTTTTGAGGAAGCAAATCTGGTTTTGTACTGATTACGCATTTAAATGTGCTGATGTAAAGCTGTCTCAACTGAGATAATGATGTGAACGTGGATACCTGTCATAGCTATTTATGTTCCTTTTAAAGTTCAAGCACATCATTCTGAACTGATAATTCATTAAAAGAAGCATGCAAATACATGTGAAATATGTAAGCTGAAAATGGAAAGCACTTGTGCTGGTAAAGTTTTCTAGAAGGATCTTTGATATTCTGCTCTTAAAACTGATGACTAGCTTAGCTTGGCATGATTTTTTGCCTTTACTGTAGATTTTTCACCAATTATTTTTCCAAAGAGAAGCTATATCTGTCAGAAGCTAAAGGTTCCTCTTTTTTTGAATGGATCAGGTTGTCCCAAATTACTTCTTAAGAACAACCAAATTCTGCTGAGATCCTTTGGGTTCAGAAGTAACTTTGTGGGGTAAGAAAGTTGTTGACTCAACTTTCCTTCTATTCAGGAGGAAGAACTTAGGAAAGCAAGCACCTTTTTTTTTTTTTTTTTCCTAGCATGCTCTTCTGGTGGGGTTGCCTCCTTTGCTGCAGTAGAAGGAGGAAAATACAGAAGAAAAGTTTCTTACCTTTTTGAAAGCTTGCTCTGTTGAAAAACTGAAAATGTGAGCTAGACAAATAGCAAAAGAACTGAGTATTGTAGTTAGAATAAAATGGGAAACGGGGTCTGCATGGTACTAGCAGTAAAGTATGTATCTGTATTCTAGTTTTTAAGGATTTTCAGAAAGGTATTAATACTTCACTTTCTGAAGTGAAGTTTAGTGGCAATTCTAATGATTATGGTATCTTTTCTCAGTAAAATCTCTAAAATACATGTCTGTTTGGTTTGGATTCCATCATTTTCAGATTGAAACTTTTGGGGATTTTGTACGGGAATATGTTTCAGTGAAGCTTTGTTACTAGCCTGAACATTCCTGGTTTTGAAAGGGATTTAGTCTGTTTCTGTGAGTCATGTAGGTGAGTTGTTATGATGTTAGGTCTTGGAGGTAAGAAACAAGGTAGCAAAGCTAGTCCTTTAGGTATGTTACATTTGAATCCTGTCTTTCAGAGATTTGGAATTGGAGAATGTCACATTTTAATGCTTTTCTAATATACTATCTGGAGGTGATGAAATGAATTCTAAATAGCTGAAATCTCAGATTTCATGTTGTAAAGTCTGCTAATATAAATGTGTCAACTAGATTCTTTTTCAGAGGGTGGTTTCTTAGATAATAGGATCCTCCCATTTGTTATTACTTACAAGTAAATGATCTAAAAGATTGAATTAAAAATCCTCTTTTTCCCTTCCCTACCCCACTTCCTTTTTTTTAGAAGAAATCCTTTTACAATTCCAAGCTCAATGGTTTGCTGTGTTTGCTGCCAAAAAGTATATTTTAGTCCCTGCTTTTGAGTTTTTGCTTGAGAATTCAGTGTCTGGTTCATCTGGCTTTGAAAGTGCCTGCTGGTTTTGACAGTATTTTCCACTTGGGTTAGGAAATCTCCTATCTAGGTGACAAAATGAAAATATCAATTCCATAAATTGACACATGATAGTTAACACTATGTTTTGTCCTCTGGCAGAGGTGGGTAGTAGCACAAGAATGTGCATAAAATCTAGAAACACAGTGCAAGCTGATTGCTTTGTTGTTTTTAAGACTTTTAAAAACTTGTTGTAGCTCAAGGTATTACTTCCAGTTCAGTGCATTACTTCCATTTGTATCAGCTTAACAAATTTGATTATAACATTACTCTTGAGGCTTCCTAGTTCTGTCTCAAACTTATAAATACATTAAAGTTGCTAGAAGATTTTAATGAGAGTGGAAAAGTGAAATAATTCTACTATATACTAAGTGATTGTAATACTTTGAGTGCTATGCTGCTCTCCTCACTTGGTGGGTAAATCTAGCAATTTGTGTGTCCACTGTTGGAGCTCTAGAACAGCAAGACCTTTTGTTCAGGTGCTTTTCCTATATATTAGAGGTATTGAGGGCATGGTGTGAGGTGTGGTGATAACAAGTATCCTCTATTTATGCCTTTGAGGCTGGAGGAAGCGAGACAAAAATGAGAGAAAGGAGCTGTTGGAATTTTTCTTCGCATGAGATGGAAGGCTCTACTTTTATAATCTGAAAGTATGTTATAAGGGATGAAAAGTGTATAAGGTGACTTGGGCAGTTGTTGTGTCAATCACTCCCTAATAGCTAAAATGTAACATTTATTGGTGTACAGTTTTGTCTGGCCAGTTGATCCACACAAAGTTGCAGTTTCTTGTAATGTTTTATTCCTTCACAATTGTAATTTGTATTTCAGCTTCTGGAGCCAGTTTGCCATCAGCTCTTTGAGTTCTATCGCAGTGGTGAGGAACAACTACTACGATTTACCCTGCAGTTTCTACCGGAGTTGATGTGGTGCTATCTTGCTGTCTCAGCCAGCAGAGGTTTGCAGAACAGTGGATGCATAGAGGCTCTTCTCCTAGGAGTTTATAACTTGGTTTGTATTCACATGTAATTATTCAGGCCTGAAAATATCAGTGTGCTTTTGGGGGATACTATGCTAATTACTGGGGGATAATTAACATTTTGTTTCAGAATTGAAATTAAGTGATTTGAGTATCTCATTTTTGACTCTTCAAATTGATATCCTTGTCAGAAGTCTGCAACGTGAACTTTCATTCTTTTATTTTGGTGAATATTTTCTCTGCTGCTCTTGTGGTTCCTGGAAAGTGTTAATGCACTAATGGCTGAACGATTGAACTTAAAATTCTACTTGAGAGCCTTTAGAGGCACTACTTTTGAAGCTATTGCCCATATTTTCTGGGGTATTTTGACTGTCTTGACTAGAAAACACAAAAAATAACTTTCAATAAATTCTTAGTGCTCGATTGCTGAACAGATTACTTAGCTTTGAGAAATTAAAGGTCTCCTTTCATTTTGTAATAACCTTAACATCTTTTTCATATTTTGTATGTAAAGATAGTGTTTGTTACTGAGTTACTGCTTTGAAGAACAGACTTGTGAAGGAACTTTTAAGAGCACCATGTTTCAGTTATTACAGCAAAATACATTTAGTCTTTTTATGGCTATTATAAAAAGCTTGATGTTATGTCTATTGGGATTCTCTTCAGGGTAGCTTGTATGTTCTGGATGTTTTAGGAAGGTTTTTTGGGAAGTGAAACTGTGACAAACTTCAATTCTCCTTGGAACCTGAGGTAATTAACATGCTCAAGAGAGTCCCATAGTTTCTTACTGAAGGAAATGAAAAATTAAGTATTGCTAGCAATAATTTTAAATTAATTATGTTGTCAGGGGTATGTAACTATTGTGGCTGAACCTTGATATCATGAACTGGTTGGTTCTACCTTCAGCTTGGAGACATGCAGTGGTAATGCATGCAGTAGATTTTTGTCTTTCCTAGCTCTAGGTATAATTTTTTTTCTAATACTCTTCAGATCTTGAAGAGCACCATGAAACTTAATTCCAAATCTGATTAGAATGAAGAGTCAAAATATCACTATTTTTAGATTTTAAAAGTTTGGATGTTGCCAGTTTCTTTTCCCTTCTCCTCCCATACGTTGAGGAAAGTGTTTTCCCCACTGAAGCAGAAATAATATTGAAAATTAAAATATCATTGTTTTTTGAGGAGAGTGGAGGAGCTGTGTAACTCTTCAGACAGGAAAGCTCTATATGCCTTTTGATACTTCTCAGTTGTCCTTTACCAACTTGATATTCTACTTTAAAACATGAGTTTTAATAATTACTATCTGAAGTCAGTCCTTCAGCTTCCCAAGGCATGGACGTTAGGAGGTGCTGAAGCTCCTCTCTAATTGCTATCTTTGGATTATATGAAATCTGCTGCTGAAATTTAGGGGGAAAAAAAATTCTTTTGTGTGTGGTGTTGGTTATTGGTCAGGTCTGCTTTGGAACTTCTGAAGCTTTTTATTTGAAGTACTTTGGTGCTCTTCTCTGATACATAGGCACATCTTTTTTTGGCTTACCCATTAGTCTTCCAGTAACTTACAGGAATGGGAAGGCTGCTTAACACACTGCTATGTGGTATCTTGCAGGAAAGTAGCTTCTGTAAAGCTTTGCATCCATGCTTCTTTTATCTCCGTCTCCAAGTATGGAATTATCAGACTTGGGCTCTTGCAAATACTATGGTGTGTGCTACTATCAAACCATAGGAGTCTGCAATCACTCCGGAGCTATAATATTTCCAAACCGAATTACTTGTAGAGTCATTACTTGGTGTGTAAATAGTTTTCAGAACAGAATTATTGTGCATTAGCTTTCACAATTAGCAAATAGTGTATAATTTAGAAAAGATAACACTGTTTAAACATACTGAGATTTGCAGTTAGTGTTTTTAAGGTGGTCTACTTATGCAAATGCATGTGCCCTTTGCTAAGTAATTTGAATAGTTTTCAGAAAGAAAGCAAATGCAGTGTGATAGAAAGCAAATACAGAGGAGATTTCTAGCTTGTAGCTTGGATTGTTATAGTATCCCTATCTGTCCCTATAACAATTTCCTGGCTTTCTTTATCCATTCAACCCCATCCAGCATTCAACATTTTTGAATGTCTGGTTTCTGTAGTACATTGTAACCGTTGGTATCGTCTGTCTTTTTCAGGAGATAGTTGACAAAGAGGGACATAGCAAAGTCCTGAGTTTCACAATTCCGTCTTTGTCCAAACCTTCGGTCTATCATGAAGTAAGTGACATCTACAGCATAAAGTTGTTACTGATAGAAAAAGGCAGTATGATTTGTGGGCCTGTTTGTTAAGAATAAAAATTAGTTTTAGCGTGTTGCATAATGACATGGGAACATACTTCTCAGCCTGCTGAGTGCTACTAACTGGTCTCTAAGGCCTCTTCAAGACTGAATAGTCATGACTTCATAATATCCATGCACCAGCTATGTGGGTTTTTTCTATTCTGAAGCCATATACCTTATCTGGTGTAAAATAACTTCTCAAATCTAAGACAGCTAAGCAGTCAGCTAACCTTAAGCCTGTTGAAAATTTATGTACAAATATGGTGATGCTGATTGTTGTCTATTTTCCCTTGCATTGTAGCAAGACACATGATGACTGAGTTTTGAATGACCCTTTTTCTTTTAGCCTTCCAGCATTGGCTCCATGGCTCTCACTGAAGGAGCTTTATCGCAGCATGGTTTGTCCAGGGTTGTATACAGTGGACCTCATCCTCAGAGGGAGATGTTAACAGCACAGAACAGGTGAAATTGTATAATAGGATTTTGCTTGAGAATCACTAATTATTAATCTTATTTTTTATATAGCTATAGACTGAAGGTGAATAGGTGTATGCTGTGTTTTGTTGTGGTTAAACATCTGTAAATGTAGGTGCATTTACAGCAGTGCATATTACTGTATGACCAGCAGTGCATATTACTGTATGAATTGGAAAGGCTTACAGAACCAAACAACTCAATTGTCAATTTTATTGAAATAAAATACCAAATCTGTTCAAGTAACTCTTGCAAATTTCTGTGTAAACTTGTTTTCTTTTAAAAAAATAAAATTGATAATGTGATTCTAATGTTTCTTGTAAATCCTAGGTTTGAAGTGCTGACTTTCCTTCTGCTCTGTTACAATGCTGCCTTAAGCTACATGCCTGCAGTTTCTCTTCAGTCGTTGTGTCAAATTTGTTCAAGGTAATTTCTTTGGGTTGATTACACTTAAAATTGCATATTCAACTTGAAATGCACTCAGCTTGGACTTTCTCTTTAAAAAAAAGCTTCAGGTTTCCAGAAGCTACTTGTAAACTTGACTCTTTTTCATAAGTGTTTACAGCTGTATTATTTGCTTTTAAAGCATCTCTTATATAATTTTGGGTTGAGATCTCAAAATGAGGAGGGAATGACCTAGCCTATATGCAGTGCTGTTAAGTGGAGAAGTCAAATCAAGGGAACTGTTTGTTTCTAATCAAAGTGGTTGTAGGTGTGTTAACTAAATAAAATCAGAAAGGTCTTCTAAAATCTTGGTAAATTTTGCATTGCAAACTTGCTAAATATATTTAGATGCTGTGGAAGTTGAAACTTTCTTGAAATTGTGGTAGATTTTGAAACTATAAATACATCCATTCTTACAGGTACTTTGGGTATTTCTAAAATCTATTACTTCAAAAAACAAAACACCAAAACCTTACCTCAGCTTTAATTACAGTGTCTGTTTTTGATACATTTATTTTTTCAAAGAGGAAGAACTGGTAATAAATGTCTATCTCTAGTTTTTTGAAAGTAGACTTTGGATAAAGGAAAAAATGAGAATGCTCTTGTTAGCCCAGGAAACCCAAGAAAGACCTGGAAGTCAACTACAGCAACTTTATACCAGTCACAGTTCCCAGGTTCCTCACACAAACAAAACATAGTAATGGATGCCTGTAAGATTCTCTTCTTTTCAGAGGAATTTAAGGTAGAAAATATTTAAAACCTAAGGACAGTGGACAGGAGACTGATGTTGCTGATTCTGCTTGATTGGGTTTTGATTGTATTTGGGATAGATAATATTTTAAAAGCCTCCAAAAAAACCCCAAGCAAATTACCAGTAAATGCAAACAAGTATTTCTACTAAAAAATGTTGAATTATTTGATACTATATAATTCACCTTTTATCTTAGTTCTTCATTCCCTACTGGCTTTGATATTCATGTTTCTCTGCTCACTGAAAATCGCACCCTCACAGCATTTTAGGGATTCAAGAGAATATGTATCAGAAGACCAGAGTATCTTTCAGTATCCTATTTGGATGTGGTGCTGACAAAATTCTTAGAAGTATCTACAGGAAAGATGGAGAGGCACTCTTTATCAGGGAGAGTAGTGATAGGATGAGGGGTAGCAGTGGGAGGTGTCCTTGCCCATGGCAGGGGGGGTTGAAACTAGATGATCTTTGAAGGCCCATTCCGACCCAAACCACTCTATGATTCTTCCTGTATAAAGTCTCGTAATGTTTTTGTTTCCTTGCATGCTGTCACTAGCATGGCTTCCTGTCCTTCCTGATGAAGTGTTTAAAATCTTTTTTTAGTTGTTGTTTGGAGATACGCTGATATCGGCATGAAGAGTCAAATCTAGATCACACTAGGTGCAAAGTACATACTGGGAGAGTTGCTGAGCCAAAGAGATCTTGGGGGTGCTGTCTGCATTGTGTGTGGTTTTTTGTTGTTGTTTGTGTTTTTGGGGGGTTTTGGGTTTTTTTTTAAGTAACCAAAGCAGAAGCTGAGTTGCAGGATAGAGAAGAAGAGGGGGGGGGAAAGTACAGAAGGTTAGTGGCAAGGTTAGTAATAATAAAAAAAGGCTCCTGAAATAGCTATTACAGATGTAATTTGAAAGGTACTACAATACAATCTTAACACTTTTTTTTCCTGGGAAAAAGTAGGTGTAAGAGTAATTTTACAAGATTCCTGGTATTGAAGCTGAAGAATTGAAGCTTTCTAAGACTGAACCTTCTAGTCTGTATTTTGGAGAAGGGAATAGTTTGCTTAATATCATTAAATGTCCAGTAATAGACAATGAGTTGAATATTTAACTACACAATATCTTTAATTTCTAAAATGCTTAGCCTACAGAACCAGATGTGGAATTTAGTTCAGAACTAAATTCTAAAGCTGACTTAATGACTTTTAGAACAGTTTTATGAATGTGACACTTCTGGTCTCTGTTTGAAAACTTGTATGCAGCTTCCGTATTTTTTGCAATGACACTTATGCTTCTGTCTGTAACGTTAGTAGTTGCTATGCTGCTTTATTTCCTTAAATACGATTAACTTATTTTTTGTCTGTTCTGCAGCAAATGCATGGATTCAGAATGACTTTTACTGGCAGTTTTCTTTCGAGTTCCACAGTTTCGAGTGGCATGAGCGTCTAGGATGTCCCTCTTTTGAAGGATTTGAGCTCTGCCAGTAGAGGGCATACTCTTCTTCTGTAGTAAGAAATAGTCTGCTTCAGCACAGGGCTGTTGATGGATACCTTCCTGTGGGTCTCTTGTAGTTAAAATGTACACCAAACACCTAGCTTTGCAGTGCTTTATAGAAAGGTGGCTCTGCATTGTTTGCTAATGACAGTGCGTGATTTCTTTAGAATTTGTGTCTGTGGATATCCTCGCCAACAAGTGAGAAAGTACAAGGGAGTCAACAGTAGGATTCCAGTTTCGTCCGAATTCATGGTGCAAATGCTAACAGGGATTTATTATGCCTTGTAAGTTGTTTTTTTATATGCATACAAAATAATGTCAGCTTAATTTCTACACTCATTTAGGCATGCTACCTTTGAAATGTTTATTGTCTAGTTGACAGATGCTGTGCCTAGCAATAAGGTCCTCAAAAATAGAACATAGTTCTCTAACTAGTTAGCTGAATTAATCTATGTAATACTCGGGTAAGAGGGCTAGAGTAGCATTTAATAGGTATAACTGCTGATGTGTAAAAATCTTAAAAAAAAAAAAAAAGTTTTCCAACCATTGTCTGTTTTTGCATGCTTAGTTTTGATATCAGTTGTGTTAAAGAAAAAAGGTCTTATTCTTTTTCTGAAATGCTTATGTCATCAACCTTTGATAGTCATGTTAATGTGTGAAGCTCTCCTCTTATCTGAAATAGAGACTAGTAACACAGGAATACTCAGAAGGTGGCATAACAGCAAAACAATTGCGTTTGAATTTCAGAATATTTCACGACTAGCTGATCAATGACTAATTATGTAATTTTTAAACTCATCAAAGTGGCCAATGAAAATTAAACAGTTTCCATAGATGCTACTTCCGAACAAGTTCTCTAAATAGCAGGCTTACTGCTAATGTACGCAATTAGTTCAACTCCTCTAAACTGAGCTCTCAAGGAATACTAAATCTGTGAAGGTTATGTGACCAAGAAGGTTCATCTGTTGATGTAGATGCTTATTATTATGTATATATTTACTTTTGTAGTTATAATGGAGAATGGGATCTGGCTCGTAAAGCTATGGATGACATTTTGTATAGAGCACAGCTGGAACTGTATCCAGAACCTCTTCTG
This sequence comes from Pterocles gutturalis, assembly GCF_000699245.1. Taxonomy (NCBI): domain Eukaryota; kingdom Metazoa; phylum Chordata; class Aves; order Pterocliformes; family Pteroclidae; genus Pterocles; species Pterocles gutturalis. Next base: position 3,441 of record NW_010112481.1, on the reverse strand, counting down.
GTAGGTGTTGTATTACAGCATTTTTTTTGTAGAATTTTTCGTCTAGGAAATCCTTCCTGTGTACGTGCGTGATCTGACATCACACCAGGAACCTAAATCCCATGAGGTCTATATGGCTATGCTCGTGTGAATAGCTAGATCTGCAAGTGTACACACACGTGCACAGGTATTTTCAGTGCACTTAGTTATTTTGACATCTTCCCTAGTGAGCCAGCTATTTTCAGTAGAAAGCTTCTAAGTCTTGAAAGCTTAGATTGTAGTTCAGAAGCACACTGAAGTTAATGTTAAGTAATAGCCATATCTTTAACCTGGAAACTTTGTTTTAAAAAGTGACAGGTATTAAATGCAACTTAGTTCTGAGAGGTAATTGCAACCAGCATTCTTTATAACCTGTGCAAAAAGCTAGTGTGCTTTTTGACCTTAAACTGCGATTGTACACAGTATTCTTCTTGGGGTGGTAAGAATCCTCTGACAGAATTCTTCTAAAATTTGGATCTTCATGTTAAGAACTTAACTGCATCTTTTCTGTTCTAGGTTGCTAATGCAATAAAAGCTTCACTGCCTCAGGGTGCCATGAAATCTAGTAAAGAAGGTACAAGATGCATTCAGGTTGAAATTACACCTACATCATCCAGAATATCAAGAAATGCTGTGACTAGCATGTCTATCCGGGGGCATAGATGGAAAAGGCATGGTAAGAAGCACATTCTGCAATGAGTTCTCAGCTTTTTACATGTGTTTAAAATAATATTGATAATTTTGTTATTGCACATCTTTATTGCTAGTAAGCAAACAGCAGTTCAGAAGTTTTTATTTTCTTAACCGGTGAATGGGAATCTTAACGCAGTTCAGATGAAGTATATTCTTTATTTCCTTAATAATGTTTAAAAAAAACCCAACACACAAAAAACCTTTTTGTTAAAGGGAGCTGTACAAAGTTATTGATTCTTTAAAGAGGCCAATGTTTCTGTTTTCTTCTGAAAAGTACTGTATAGTACCTGAAGCAAAGCAAATATTGAACAACTTTACTGCAGAACCTCATCTGTCTTACCTTACTTAAATAAAAATTGGATTTAAGGGTAGAAGGATAAATTATTATGTTTTGGTGTTGTGGTTTAGTCCTGGCCAAAAGTAAGCACCACACACCACTTTCTTACTTCCCCTCAGTGGGATGGGGGAGAGAGTCAGAAGAGTAAAACTGAAAAAACTCATGGGTTGAGGTAAAGGCAGTTTAATAGCTAAAGCAATAGCCACACATGCAAGCAGAGCAAAAAAGGAATTCATTCACTATTTCCCATCGGCAGGCAGGTGTTCAGCCATCTCCAGGAGAGCAGGGCTCCATCCCACGTAACAGTTCCTTGGGAAGACAAATGCCGTAACTTTGAATGTGTGCCCCCTGCCTTCTTCCTCCAGGTTTATATGCTGAGCGTGACACCATATGGTGTGGAATATCCCTTTGGTCAGTTGGGGTCAGCTGTCCCAGCTGTGTCCCCTCCCAGCTTCTTGTGCACATGCAGCCTACTCGCTGGTGGGACAGTGTGAGAAGCAGAAAAGGCCTTGATGCTGTGTTAGCACTGCTGAGTAATTAAAAAAAAAAATTTTTAAAAAAAATCCCTGTATTATCAACACTGTTTTCAACACAAATCCAAAACATAGCCCCATACAAGCTACTATGAAGAAAATAGTCTGTTCCAACCAAAACCAGCACATTTGGACAAACTAATATAAGGGCTTCCACAAAGTAGAACACAGGTCTCTGCTGAGATGTAGAAAAAATGGTGCTGAATGTACTGCCAAAGGGGAAACATTATATTCTACTTCTTCTACCATCTTCAGATGAGGGAAGAGCCACTGGACCAGTGATGAAACTTGGCAACGGCTTGTTCTGCTGGCCTTGTAATTCTGATGACAGGCTAAGCGAGTGAGTGTAGATAAGAATGCTCTTTTAATAGATTCAGTAAAGATCTCGAGGTAGTGTAATAAAAGTTTCTCTATGATGTGTACTATATGAGCTTCTTTATTATATGGACAGTTCAGTTAGAAAAATATTGCCAAGTTACTTGTAAAGGACTGAGAGGTAATTCAGGTAAGCGTTGAGAAAATTATTTCTAAATACGCTGATAGAAGATTACTGCTGAGAAAATGATCATTTTTTAAATGATACACACTGGTGGTAGTAGTACCAATAGTAAGCTGTCAGAGGGGGTGAGGGGCAAAGAAGGGTAAGATAAACTTATTTTCAATTGATTAAAAATTGCTTAAAACACTCAGACAAAGTTGAGGGGCAAAACATGTGTGTCTTGAACTTGAGCGAGGTCCAGTAACAAGTTATTAGTGAAATCTCAAGACCGCTAAGGACCATTTTAGTTTTTATTTTTTTTCCTTTCTTCAAGCTTACAGTTATTAAGCAGGGATTATTGACCAGGTGCAAGAAAACTGTGTGATAGCTCAGCTTTTAAATGGACAAATGAAGCTTAGCAATTTTGTCAGCTATTATTTTTGAATGGTTCTGATGCTTGTTCAAATGAGGTGGTGGAGGGGAACACAGATTAGGGATACATTCAGAGGAATTGAAAATGTGTGAAAGTAAACATTCCAGTTGTCTTTGCATTTACAGAAAAAAATGAAATAAAAATGTTACAGAATCAGTATTGGAACTGTCCTTATAAGAATGGAAATTTTTCAGCAAATAGAGAAATCTAGAAGTTTTTACAATTATTGCCTTCTTGCAAGGGGTGATGCTTGGTGAAATTCAAGGAAAAATGAGTGTGACAAGTGTGCCCTGTAGCAGATAACAGTAAGTTGAAAGGGAAATGAGCATGATAGTGGGACTCATAGAAATGGGGGGGAATGCGTGTTTTATGGTAGCCTCATAAAACAGGACAAGTTGAGAGAAACAGTGATAATCTAGTCAGTATGACTCAGGTGAGGAGTAATCAGTGTTTAGGGATGAGGACTGAAAGATTAAAGGCCTACAAAAATGTTCTTGTCAACATTTTGTTTGGGTTATTGGGAAAACTTTGGATTTGCATCGATGGTACAGGATTTAATGAAGAGGAAGAAAATCACTTGGTGGAGGGTGGTGGTGGAGGGGAACTTGTATAGCAGGTTGTGGGAGTAGTTGTAAATTTAAAGGCTATATAAGCATTAGGCCAGTTTAAGGGCAAAACTGAGTCTATGGTATCTTTGCCTAACTGACCATCCCGTTGTTTTGTTTTAAATTATAAATGTTCCATGCATATCCCACTTCAGCTAATCTCCTCAAAATTTTCATTATAAAATACTAACAAAATTTTTGGTTGTGACTTGAAAAGCCTTTTTAAAGTCAGAGTGGATGGTGTTCTGATTTCAAAATTCCTAGTACCATAACTGAGTACCCCACAATTCCTGGTCAAAGAAAGATATGGAATAGATCCAACTGTATCCTGGGCTGCATCAAGA
>NW_010112480.1:1269-1527 GCF_000699245.1 Pterocles gutturalis | reverse complement strand
TTTTTTTTTCCTTAAATAAGCCAGTACAGGTGGCAGGATGTGGAGCGGGGTGGGAAGGGCCGGACTCAGCCCGGCTGCTGTGGGGCAGGAGGGTGAGCGTGGGGGTCCCAGCGTTCCCGGGGGGGGGACAGTGTTGGTGGTTTTGGGGGAATTTCTGGCGTTTTGGAAGCTGGAGGCTGCCTGGAAGCGCTGGTGGCGGGGAAGGGATTTGGCCAAGGGGAGGATGGAGGAGCCGTGGCACAGCGCCTGCGGCGGCGC
>NW_010112480.1:0-748 GCF_000699245.1 Pterocles gutturalis | reverse complement strand
GCATAGCATGGAATGGCATGGCACAGCATGGCACGTCACAGCACGACACAGCATGGCACAGCATGGCATGGCACAGCATGGCACGGCACGGCACAGCACGGCATGGCACAGCATGGCACAGCATGGCATGGCACAGCATGGCATGGCACAGCATGCCCTGGCACGGCACGGCATGGCACGGCATGGCATGGCACAGCACGGCACAGCATGGCATGGAATGGCATGGCATGGCACAGCATGGCACGGCACGGCACAGCGTGGCACAGGATGGCATGGCAGAGCATGGCATAGGATGGCATGGCATAGGATGGCATGGCACAGCACAGCACGGCACGGCACAGCATGGAATGGCACAGGATGGCATGGCATGGCACAGCGTGGAACGTCACGGCATGTCGTGGAGTGGCACAGCATGGAGTGGCATGGCACAGCATCAATCCGAGGGAGTTTTGGTGCTGGAGGAGAAATCCGGAGGGATGCTCAAGGGGAAAAAGGGATTCTGGCTTCCCAAACCCACTCTGGAATGTCCATCCCGCCTCGTCCCCAGCGCGGGGACAGCCCGGTGCCACCCTGCGCCATGACATACATGGGGTTTGGTGACCATGCTGCTCCCCATGGTGCAGGCTCTCCCCACACCCCGATTCCTGCCGGGGCCAATTGCCCACATGGGCATCGGGTCTGGCACAGGCAGGGACAGGAGGGGACAGGCAGGGATGGGCAGCAACGGGCATCGTGGCCCCGCTGCAGC
>NW_010112479.1:22506-31898 GCF_000699245.1 Pterocles gutturalis | reverse complement strand
TTGAAATAAAGAAATAAATAAGTAAAGGTTTTCAAGTTTTGATGGAAGGTGACCGCGCCTCGGCCCGCCTGAGGCTGCGAGTGTGGCTGTCGATAAGATCTGCCCCCACTTTCTGGCTGGGCATAAGATGTGGGGTACAGCTGGAAGGTCTGGGGAGGATATTTGGGTTAGAAACTGGTTTGCTCTTTTTTTGCCATAAATAGCTGAGCCCGGCAGGTTCCTGTTTGCCACAGAGCGAGTCGATCCCAGAGCGTTTTTTTAGGAGAAACTAAAAGCCACCCCTAATGCAATGTAATATTCACACCAGGCTTTTAAAGCACAGTGACTGATGCCCAGAATAAACACCGTTCCTGAGGTATGCCTCATACACATTTAATCGACGGACAAAGAGAGGCAGATAGGAGTCTTTGCCCAGAGACACAGCCAGCCACCGGAGCTGGGAGAGGAGCCAAGAAGCCTCCTGGGCCAGGGAGCGGCACTGGGAGCCCATACTCACCCTGGGCTGGGAGCGGAGCAGAGAGGATGCCTCATGCTGCTGTCAGATATTGCGTCTGGGATCGGTTGTCTTTTCTGGGGTGAAGTAAGTTTTGGAAGGTTGGGATGATTAATCACCATCAGCCCCATTTCTCCTTGGAAAGGGCGTCCGCCCAGACCTAACACATCCACAGGGAGAAAGCTCTCCCCCGTCCCTGGAAACATTCAAGGTCAAGTTGGATGGGGATCTGGGCAACCTGATCTAGTGGAAGATGTTCCTGCTCACTGCAGGGGGGTTGGGCTAGATGACTTCCATGGTCCCTTCCAACTCAAACTGTTCTATGATTCTGTGATTCTCTAATCATCCAGCTGTGGAGTTTCATTAACAAGTTCCAGCTCAACAAATACCTTTTGGTTTGAAATGTGACTTGCTCCTTGGAACAGGATGATGTGTGGGTTAAGTGTTTATGTGGGTGATAAACCTGGATCTTTGCAATTGTGCATGAGTGTGAGAGAGCATCCAGAGTGTGAAAGTCTGACTAAGGCGGGAGTTTATTCTGATAAATGCCTGGGAGCTCTGTCCAGAATTCACCTATTTTCTGCTGCAGCATGGCAGAACAGTACTTGAAAATATCAGAAAAACAAAGCTGACGAGAAGAAAGTCCATCCATGTCCTCCTCCCCACTGGATCCACAGAGGTGTCAGTGCAGGATGGGAGGATGGGAAAACTTTTAGCCAAGGTAAAGGTCAGTTACGAATCAGGGACTAGACTTAGATCCTCACCATCCAGAGATCTTGGCAGCCCTGCGCTTTGCAGGGTGGTGGAAGCTTTCCAAAGCTCAAGTCTGGCAGGCGAAGCCTTAGCCCAGGGTGCTTGGAGAGCCGAGCAACTTTGGACCAGTCTCTGAAGTCCATAATTCAGTTGTCTGTTTATTTAAAATGTGTTGTAAGCACAGCTGCTTTCTGAGGCGCGTATGGTAATGATGGGGAGTCACATAAATAAACCGGCTCTGCGTCAGACCAGTGAGTCAGCGAAAAGAGCTGAAATGCATCTCAACAGTTTGAGGATCCAAGAAAAAAAAAAAAAGACTCCTGTTCTAATTTGGGTATGAACATTGTGATTGGGAAGATGAGGCCACACCAGCAGTGCCCGGAGCCCAGGAATGGAGAAGGTGGAGATCTCCAGGGCAGAAGGAGGGGTGAGCACATCAGAGAGAGCCCACGGTCATCTGTATCATCCTCGGTTTTGCTGGGAAATCAAAGCTCCTGCTTCAGTTGGCAATACAAAGATTTGGAGCTAGAATAGAAATACAATTTAATTTTTTTCTAATACAGTCAAAATTCACCGCATTGGTTTTTTCTTTTGTTTAGTTTTGTGGGATTTTTTGTTTGTTTGTTTTCTTTTTTTTTTTTTTTTTGGGGGGGGGGGATGAATTAAAGAGATTGCAAATATCCATGTTAAGAAAGATGATATTTCAAAAATCAAAAATAAAGTTTCACCAAAAAAGTACTACTAAAACATCCAGCATTTTCAAAGACCCAGTTCCTAGTGTCTCCTTCCTCATCCAGTGTTCAATCCAATTTCACAGGCAGTTTTGGTCCCTCAAACTCCTTTCTTTAGCAAATTCACTACTTGCTGGAAAGGTTTCACCCAGGTCTAAGAACAGGATTTTTCTCGTGTTCTTATAATACATAATTTACTCCACAATCAGACTGGATGATAACAACCAATCAAGTCTTCTGGATTAAAAAAATTGGTAGAAAGCTGCAGTGGCTGAAGGACACTGAGCAGACCCTGTAACTCGGATGCACAGAAAGAGCTGCCAATCTTGGGCTGTGCCGGGAGTTTAAAAATGCAGAAGTGAGGGGACAGTAAAAATCCCATCCTTGCTCTGCAGGCATATGGAGCACGTGTGCTTGTGATTGCTGCTCCATCGTACGCTCGCGCGGTGACAGCTTGTCAGAACAGCACCCGGCTGAGCGTAGGTGGGTGCGGGGAGCCAAGGAGCTGTGCTAACAGCCCCATGCACCAGCTGAAGGTGCTGCCCCAATTTTCCTCTCTCCTCGTCAGTTTATGCTTCCATCTCTAGGGTTCTCATGCACTCGCAAAATTTTCCTTTCATGATCTTTCAAGGTCTCCTGATGTATTTAATTCCAACTAAGAGCTGCTGTCACTAAGAAGCAAGGCTGATGGCAAGCAAGTAGACCATGTCTATGCTCAAACCTACTGCAAAGAGCACGAGCCTCTGCAAAGCAGAGGAGCAACCTACTCTCTGCTGGGGAGAAGAAACAAGCCGTGAGACAAGAAGGCAGAAGCTGGTCACAGTCGGTGAACATGGGCTGCTTCGAGCACTGGGGCTTGCCCAGCGCAGGAGGTAAAGCCAGCTGGGCAGGGGAGGCACCAAAAGCACTGGGCTGGTGCAGGAGATGGGACTAGGAGAGATGGAGATGGGGAAAGAGAAGAAAATGGGCTGTCTTGCAGTCTTAATGGTGAGGGCAAGAGGTTTTGGAGAGAGAGTGGGAGGAAATCAAGGGGAGTCATGGGGGGGGGGAGTAGGGGAGGAGCGGTTTGACTGTGGGGTGTGGGTTATCTAGAAGACAGCAACAAGGGACGGGAAAACGAAATGATGCTCAGAGCAGGGGGGTGCCAGTGGTGAAACACTTTCTTAGAGAAAGACACACGAGCAAAAACACTGACATCAGTTATTCTCTGTAAAAAAACCAAACAACAAGCAAACAAACAACAGATTCAAGGGCTTGGAAAGTGCTGAAGTCATGGGAAGGCTCTCAAATGTCCTACAGAAGGGCAGATGGAATAACCAGGGGCTGACTGAGAGAGGAAAATTAGAGGAAGGAAACCAGTAAGAGAAGAGAGGACACAGGAGGACACCGAGGGAGAGCTGAAAGTGGCAACAGAAATATGGGACTAATAAAGAGACAGAGGGGTAGATCTGGGATATTCATGCAGATTTCAGTAAAAGGCCATGAGAGGAAACCAAAAATTAGATGAAGAATAAACCAGGAGGCAAAAAGAGAGGGTGCACAGATCTGGCTCCAGGGTGGTACAGAAGAAAGATCAAGTGCTGTAGCAAGACAAGTCAAAATAGCTCATCTTTCATATTTGAGCATCACATCGGTAAAAAAACCAGCTTTGCAAAGGCTGGCAGGAGGGCCCCAACCTTGGGGACCATTACTCCATCCACGCTAGGAAGCCTACACCAAACTGGGCACGAGCCAGTAAACTGGTACAATGACTCCCCAGCAGTCCAACACGTTATCCATGTGCATCCTCACTGCTACAGGAAAATTTAGACTTGGGATGGCACCAATAGCAGTTTGTACCTTGTAAACACACCAAAAGAAGAAAAACATTAATTGATCAACCCCAAATATTTGTACAACTCATCTTTATCAAAGGCTGGCACTCATTCCTCCTCATTTCCACAAGCACAAAGGCCAGCTCTCTCACAGGCAAAGCGTTCGGCAGCACGGACCCACAGTGATGCTGCAGGGTCAGCATCCAGGAGTTGCCCGGAAAAAAAGCCATTTGCAAACACAAAAGCCAGGAGCATAAAGAACCAGGACCAGGCTGACCTGTGGAAGTTTTCATGCCTTGGTGGGAAAGAAATCTTACAGACCGGTGGGCAAAGATCCACAGCTTGCAAGGTTACGAGTTAAAATCCCTGTGGTTAGGAGCTGGCCACCTGCCCAGCACCGAGTGTGAAACCATTCCCATTATTAACAGCGTGCTCCTCCTCGTCCTCTGCCTTCAGCTGAAGCAATGGGCACCTCTCGCCCCAGCCCATCACCGATGCCTATACCAAGAGCTTTCATCAGAGGTATTTCCAGTGCCCTCGCGTCAGGTGAGCATGGCCACAGGGTCACTTCAGTGCTTGGCATCAAATCCTATAGGGGCTTGCTTTTGGGGGTGGTGAAGGAAGGGGAGGATTGCTGTGCTGGTGGTTTCCTCCTCCCAGCTCCGTACAGGCGCTGCGGCGAGCAGTGAGAATTACACCGCAGCAGAGCAGAGCCCACCGGGGCAGCCGAAGACCTTCGGTAACAATGGCTTTAATCTCACAATTAATCCCTACATCTCTCCTAATGCTTAAAGTCCCCTGCTGTGGCCTCCCTCCTGCTGCAGCGGAGCAGAGAAACGTGTGGGGTGGGTGCCATCTCCAGCAGGTTCTGGGGGAAGACCACCTGGACAGCACAGTGTTTCTTTCTACCCATGGTTTAGGGGCTGAAAACCTTTTACATTATCCCAGCTCTGCATCTTGTTTCTTACCTCTAATCCTCGACAGCAGTTAGTGCCTGGTACTTACCTTCTTCACAGCAGGTTGGGAAGATTAATTAGGAAGATTGTCTCAAGGTGCAAACTTTGCATCTGGCTGGAAATTTTGAAGGTCAGAAGTAAGCTGGTTTAACTCAGTATCTTTCTGCCTGTGAGAAGCTTTACAGGGAAGATGTTTTAAGGGCTAGATACAATTTACAGTCAAAGCGTAAAAGCATGGCAGACTTCTGGTACTGCACAAGCTCCTTGTACTCACATGTTAGCAACAGATGCTGTCACAGGGAGCTGAAAAGTGATGGCAACCCATGAGGAGGGGAACCTCAAAAAACAGCCTCCAAAAGGACTTTAAATCAGAAGCAAGACCCTCTAGCGACCTGGAAAATAGCATTTCTGGACAGCCCTATGGTCAGCACTGAAGGGTTTTAGGAAAAATAGATCACATTAGGCAAAGCAAGATGCTGCTAAAACATCTCAGCTCTGGGCCAAAGGATGGTTTAGTTTTTAGATAAGACGATGCTATTCTATTTGCAGGTGCGTCCACTCTCTACTCTTGCCTGAAATTAGCCATCGCTCCCGATAGTGTCCTTGAGTTTCTCGGTTTCTGGCCTTGAAGAAATCATCCAGCCCATAATTCACTCGTGGAGCAGGGGTGGTCCTTCACCCATATCTCACAAAGCTGATAGAAATTTGGAAAATGATTGCCATGCTGCCATTCTCCAGCCTGGGGGCTACACCTAGGGAAAGCAGAGGCTTGCACAGGAACGCAGAGCTGAGCCGTGCTGGTAGGTTTGGTACATCAGCAAAATGGGGTCTACACCACCCTAAGAAACAGCTGCAGCACTACACATTTCTCTAACTTCTCATTTCTTTAATCAGTTTTAAAAAGACAATGTATGGAAATAGCCCAGACCCAATGATATAACCCTAGATCACAGGAACATAACAGTGTTATTAAGTCTAGTGGTAAATAGAAAGAGCAATGCTGATTTTGAAAGCAAATGTCAACTTTGCAGAGGATTTGGCTCGTTGGAGGGAAGGTTAAGAGCACTATCAGAGGAGAAATGTGACATTTTCTACCCAGCTGTCACATACTGGTCCCATTAAAGGGCCTTCCACCTTCTGTTGGACACCCGTTGATTTGCAATGAATTAAAATATCTCCTGTGCACTGCACTTAAAACTCATCAGTGCTTTGTCATCACCTGTGAGCCTTCTCCCCAGTTTAAGCCAATATTGTTCTACAATCTGGTTTACACTAAGTGCACAGAACGTTGAGCCATAAAATCCTCTGTGGCATCCAGGTATTTGACAAGCTGAAATGTTTAAGGGCATGTTTAGCATTTCTGTTTAGATATACAACTCTTTAGTGTATTTTTGAATCCAATCTCAGAGAGAAACTTGGCCTCAGACCCATTTTGAACAGAGAAACTGCCAACAGGTTCCTGAATCATAACCCCAAACTCGGTTTGGGCTGGCACACCATCCTTGCGATGACCCAGCCACAGTACAGCTTGAGGCTGGCTCAGTCCCCCGGTTCTGCTGTCTGAAGAGCTTCATCTTCCAGTTTCCAGATGAGTTAGGGAGTTTCTCTCCATCCATTCCCATGGCTCTGGTGCTTTCACACTGTCCTGCTCCTCTCCTGAGGCTGAGCACACACTGACGGCTTCTTGGGCCAGCAGCCCGAGGAGCAGCCCATGCACGGCCAGCATCACCCCTGACTCCAAGTCCTTACAGCAGCGTACCAAACAGCCGTACGTGGCTGCTCCAACTTCACAGATGCTCCAGGTTCATCAGGTCTTGACCATCTGCGAAGCAAAAGAGCACAGGAAGACTTTTAATGCTGGAGCTGCCACTGGGAGCCCCAGCAGCGCACGCACCCGCCCCGTCGGAACCGGAGAGCCCGACAGTTCATGCATCTTTAACGAGGCTGCTCGGCAGAGCACACATTCGATAGCTGAAGGCATAAAAGCCTCACCAGGAGCAGGAGTGTCAGAAGCCTTTGTCCACCTTTCAGGCCCAGATCTAGTTTCTACAGTTAATGAAAGTTCCCCATATTAGTTTTAGGACTGGAATCAGGGCTGAGCAGCTGCGTGCAAGGAAAGCTGCAGCTGGGACATACAGCTGGGAAAATGAGGGAGCGAGTAATAGGGATTGAAACACAGATATTCCATGTTTAGGACTTTCTCCTCCATAAGGAGGGTGGCGTTACCCGTGCTCTGACAGTGGCGTTACTGTACAGATGCCAGAGACAGAGCAGCAGCACTCTGATAACCAGGGCTATGTCCTCAGCAGTATCAGGGTTCAGTCCATCACACGTGTCCGGTGTTTCCAAATGAGGACACAAAAATTGTTTCTAATCAATATCAATTGGAAGTTTCCTGCTTGCAAGGCTCAGGTGCTTATTAAACGCCTGGTTCCCAGTTGTATCAGCTAGTCTGATAACAGACAGTGCTCTTCTACACAGTTTGTCTTTCTAATGTGTTTTGACACAAGGATGAACTTACAGGAAAAATAAATACTAAGAAAAAAGGCACAAAGAGCAAGATGATGGCTGTTTCACGGATGAGTTTTGTTCACATACTGCTCCATTTCCTAAGAAATAAAACTGTTACCTCCTCATTCCCATTAGGAGATGTGCCATCCGATCAGGCAGACCGCAGAGGGCTCCATTCCCAGTTCTGACCGTCATCCCGGGTCCCCTGTTCCCTGCAGGGCACTGCTGCTGCTGGTTTCATAATAACAGAGTTGAACCACGCAGCTATTCAGTTACTGTAAAGGTGACTGTACGGATGGATGGAAAGTCACACCTCTAGGGATGGAGTTATCAAACCTGAGCCCTTGCCACTTACATTACATAAACACCTGCAGCATAAACACCTATTTCAAGCTGAAGCTTGGAGGTGTTACCTCATTAGTGAGAACATAAACAGAGAGCTCCCACACTGCTCCAGCTCCCAGGAAAATATGGGTGTAGAAGGGAAGATGGCATTATAGAAATAGAAAATGATGTTGGATAAAGTTATTACAAAGCACATGACACACTTCTGAATTTTGATAACTGCTTAGCATTTAATTTCTCTCTCTCTTTTTTTTTTTTTTTTTTTAAATTCCACCCACAGGCAAAGGAATAAAACAAAACCACAGTTTTTGGAATAAGTCCCCTCTCAAACCCTCAGTGCAGAACCCCAGCAGAGTTACTGGTGGAATGACCCAGTGCTGGTTACCAGCAGAGCTTGGGCTGGGGGCTCGTGGCACTAACACACCCCGAAGGGAAGGGGTCAGCTCGCAGAGGTACCGGGCTGCCCCAGTGCTCTGCCAGCCTGACTAAACCCTCTAACCTAAAACCACACATTTTTAGGGGGGTTTTGCAAGGGACTGTTCTGGAGGGGAAGGAGAGAAAGGGGAATTTGTGATGCTTAATCTGAGTAGTCTTGATGTCTTAAAGAGCAACAATATTTTCCTGTTACCATACTCAGAAGATAAATAGAACTGGTTGTCTACATAGAGTTTAGGGAGAATTCGGGACCGCTGCCTGGCTGGCTTACAGCAGGCTGGAGCATGGACAAGGTGTTCCTTGGTTTGATAAGATGCTTTGGCACCTCTGCTCAGTTCTTCCCAAGGGGCACTTGCAGCAGTTAAAGCAGGGACGTTTGGTCTGCCCTGTGCCAACAGACCTCTACATCCAGGTTTGCCAGCTGGGGATGAAGGCTCTCCAAAAACACTGAAGCCTTCAGATGTGGTGGATTGAATGACCCAGCTCTTCCTCAGAAGCCCTTACTCAGCATTTCAGGATGCTAAGTGACATATAACACAAAATGCTGTAGCTAAGCTTCTTTGGCAAGGTCTTAAATTTTCTTGGTGGTGGTGTTTTAGAGGCATAATAGAGAGGGGGAGGCATCAGCAAAGTCACCAGAAATACAGATTTATATCCAGTAAGCCTCACAGCTGTGGTAGGCGTTCTCAGTAAAAAGTATTTTCTTGGCTGTGCCTTAAATCATGCTCCAAGAAATAACTGTGATACCTGGACTACAGCACTCTGATGCTGAAATATTGGTACCTTGAATCAAGGAGATATTCCTGTCTCTGACCATGAAGCAGTGAAAAAAAAAAAAAAAATCTAAATCTGAACTAGAGTAGGAAGAAGGCTTCCAAAAGCAATGAATAATGGTATAGGTCTGCTTTCACGGACATCAACAGAAGCCTTGTATCGTTATCAGACTGAGCACTTACAAATCCCCTAGTAATGCCCAGTCCTGAAACATCAACTCTGCTGAGGAAAGGGGCAAAATCTTGCCTCTTGCTTCTTGTGGCAGGTTTTAAGACCTCAGTCACGTGCATGTGTGTGTGTGTATATATGTATATAGACACACATACCCACAGCATGTAAGAGAAGTTTCAGGTTTGACTTTCTTTAAAAAAAAAACCAAAAAAACAAAGTCACAGTTTGCAGCTCTCATAAATGCATGGATATTGAGACTCACGTCAGAAGCTGGGCTTTGGCACACCTCCCAGTGTGGTGGCATCGTGCCCCAGGACATGGACAGAGCCCTGGAAGGCACCTGTCAGAGCCCAGCCAGAGCCGGAAGATGCTCCAGCGCTGCCCCGGGGGTGTGAGGATGCGGGGTTGA
>NW_010112479.1:0-22489 GCF_000699245.1 Pterocles gutturalis | reverse complement strand
TAGGGAGGCATGTAGAAAACCCTCTCCTGCTTCTTTTACTAATTCAAGCAGGCAGCTCTTGTCTCATTTCTTAAGGCAAGAACTGGAGTTAATGGGTTGCTGTAAATTCCTTATTGCTGGAAAGCTGATGCTTTCGCTGTCTGCTTGACAGAGGTGTGAAGCAGCACTGGAAGGGAAATATTCGTGTGGATTCCTTCAGCTATTGCACATGTGTAGCAAGTGGCAATTCGGCCTGAGGGAGGGCTCAGTCAGCAGGCGTAATTTGGAGATATCCAAGAGCTCTTGAAATAACACTGCAGTAAGAGACAGACCTGCCCCTGCCCAGAGGGACTGAAGCGGCAGAACTGGCAAGACACCCTGGAGGTGTGTGCCTGGCTGGCCCCAGGCTTGCCCTGGGTCACACTTGCCTTGTGTGTCCCCTGGCCACCTCAACCAGGTTCTACAGGAAACCTCTGCTTGTTGTGAGTTTAAAAATAACCAGACTGCTATTCAAGGCTCTAAATGCTCTAGCACTGCAAGTAACATAATGAAGTCTCAGCAGCATTAACCCCCAAGAACTCTGCCAACACCTTTATACATCTTTTCTGCTGATGGAAGCATTCCCTTCCCATCCTTTCAAAGACCAGCCAATGGATGCCCTCCACCCTGTGCCAAGAAGCCACCAGATCAGATCGGTGACTGTCATCAAAAACACCCACAACCAGATGCATCAGCATAGATCCACCCATCGTCCAGAACACAGGGCATCGTTAGTACAAAAATAACTCGACCAGTTCATTTGTCTCCTCTCCAGCATCCCCCCTTCACACACATCCATGCCAGGTGACAGTCCTGTCCCTCCAGCAGCAGTGGCCAGTGCAGGCACCGCCAGGCTGCGGCTCAGCCAGCCCCAGCAGAACTGGCAGGGCTGTAAAGGAAAGTGCAGGTCGCTGGCACGCCTGGCTGAGCTTGTCCAACCTGAATTCTCCATCTCAACCCAAGCCTTCACACGCCCCCACCACTGCTAACAGCCAGGTCCTGACCTCCAGCACCGCCTGGCACCAGGCCTGGGAGAAATGGGTGCTGGCTTCACCACTGCATTCATGGGTGCTGCCAGAGCGGTTGCAATAGAGATGTTAATTCTCTACAGGGCCACCAGGCTCTTTTCTGCACTGTGACAGACGGGTCAGAGCACAAGAGGAGAAAGCAAAGCTACTGCAGCTCTCTGGCTTGTTTTTTTCTTCCGTTTTATTATCCTTATCCACCTCCAGTGGTCAGCCCTGTCACACACAGCTGTGGCCACAGCATGGGAGGGCTCCCAAGGGTGAAGGTGAACAGCCTCAGGAGCAGGAGAAGCAAAGCATCACGCAGGAAACTCCACGTTACATGTTGGTTTAGGAGAGCTAAGAGCTAGAGAAACAGTCAGTTGTTCTGATGCTGGTGAGACACTCCCCCTCCCTCAGGAACTCTTCCCTGAAGAGCCACAGTAGGAAACATGGTCTGAGACTCACCGTTAAGCCCTCTCTTAATTCAGAAGAACATTGGCTTAGGTCTATCCACAAGCTTGCTTTCTTGTTGTTTTCTCTCTGGAAACACGCATCTTCTATCCAGTGGGTCTCCTTCAAGCAGAGGGAGAAGGAAACACCATTGCAGGGTTTCCACAAGCAGCTCTGCTCAGACAGAGACACCTGCCCATCCCTACCTCTCCAACAACAGCCATCAGCAAATATAAATTAACAGACAACTGTGTAATTTCTGGAATTACATATTTGAGAACAAAACCCCTGTGAGATAAAGCTGGGATTCTCCGCTGGCCACCCCCCACACTCATTTTCCCCATGCCCAGAACCCATCCCTGAGCCCCCCTCCTGCCTGCCCACAGACTGACCCCCCCCACCAGACCCTCAAACCCCCCCAATTAAACAAAACCCCAGCTGGGCAGGATCACTTTTATTCTGCAAGGATTAGAAATGCTTCAATCAGATGTGCCAGGTAATTACTGCAGTCATGTTATAAAGCACAGTGGAGGTGGGGAACAGCTCATGCTGCCTTATTCAGTAGCAGGTGATTAGCTAAGTTGCAGGTTGGGGCTTTTTTTTCCTGTCTTCTTTCCCTCTTCTGTGAAAAATTCAATTTGCCTTAAGGCAGCTGATACTGACCTAATCCCTCAGCAGCCCAGACCTGCTGTGAATTTCCACCTCTATCAAGAGCACAAAACCACATTCCTCTCCCTGACAGTACAATAGCCCCTGGATCCACTTACCTTCAGCCCCTGCTTAAAACCTGTGCTGGAAAACACATTATATAATCACGAATCAAAAGCCAAGTTCGTGTGAGCCAGGAGGTGAAAATGCTGTAATGTGTTTTGCTTGTTTGGCAAACCCTAAAAAGCATCATTAAATATTTTCTATAGTTCTTTCTCTAAAGGCTTATAGTATTTCCTTCTCCTCCCTTCCCTGCCAGGGTCTTAAATCCTTTCTGCTCAGCAAACATTAATTTTCTTTTGTCCTGCTAGTGCTAAAATTGACATCTCTGTTCGTCCCTCTGCCTCCCTTCCCGGTGCACCTAATTGACCATTATCGCTAATAATGTCAGCAGAGATCTGGGAGGGATACTTAACACCAAAGTACTCCTGGGAATCAGCTCCAGGAGCAACCGCAGGCAGAAATAAGCACTTATTTCTTCTTTCAGCCCTGCAGAAAGAGATAGCTTGAAGTACACTCTCCTCCCCGTATATTCAGAAATTTAAACAAATAATTTGAAGGTCGTACTCTAGAGCACAAGTTGTTTCAACACCCTCTTGATGACGCCCCATTCAGCTGTATTCTCCGAAGGGTGACACGTGAGTGGCCTTTTCCTCCGGAGAGGTGGACACGTGGGTGTCAGCGTGCAGCTATGTAGAAGGAGAAGCACAAATGTTTTTATGTTGCACCAAAAATTAGGGATGGTGGCTAAGAGCTTGGAAGTGAACCAGTGATGTGTGGACAAGGCTACGGCACATCGCATCAGGGGTGTGGGTGAGGCACCTTCCAGCTGCGTAACTCGGCTCCTGTTTTTGCTGAGTTTCCACCAGGAGAAGACAGATGCTCCCAGGCTCAAGGACTTATAGAATCACAGAATGTTTGGGTTGGAAGGGACCTTAAAGATCATTGAGTCCCACCCCCTGCCATGGGCAGGGACACCTCCCACTAGCCCAGGTTGCCCAAAGCCTCATCCAGCCTGGCCTTGGACCCCTCCAGGGATGGGGCATCCACAGCTTCTCTGGGCAGCCGGGGCCACTGCCTCACCCCCCCTCACAGGAAAACATTTCTTCCTAATCTCTCATCTCAATCTCCCCTCTTTCAGCTTAAAACCGTTCCCCCTCATCCTGTCACTCCACCCCCTGATGAAGAGTCCCCCCCATCTCTCCTGTAGGCATCTTCCATAGTATTTGATATCATTACTCAGACATCTCAGGAGAGATTCAAGTACTGAGACACATCCTTCCATCCAGCTGACCCCTTCCAGCATAACCATCACCCCTCATTACAGGTGCCCACGACCGCAGCCAGGACCATGCCCCACAAGGATCCTTGACTTGACAGCAGATGTGCTGTACAGATAAGGGGAGAGGGTACCATTGCTGGGATTGTGCTGTGCAAGTGTTCTGCTTCTCCAAATGGGCAAAAATTGAAAGAGTAGAGAAAAACTGAGCATGTCTTCTGGAGAGCTCTGACAAGCAAAGGCTTTTCATTCTGTGTTTTCCATGAAATGGTGCTGGGAGGAGGAAAAGGGACGATCGGGAAAATCCTGCTGCTCCCGTCCTGCAGTCAGGGAAAGGGGATGCTGCAGATGCGAATCGAGGCTCCCTGGGATTCTCCCTCCACACCTCATGCATGGCATAGTGCATTTTATAACCTGCTCCCATCCTACCTAATGGCTTAAACTTCTTTTTCCAAAAGCTAAATTATTTTTTAAATCTTTCCATTTAGTCATTTGAGGAAACTCTCTTTTCTCCAGAGAGATTATTCTATCTTTACGTTCAGTAGGGAAGAAATTAAACATGATCATATTAATTATGGTTCCTCATTTAACATAAAACTATAATCAAAGGACTTCTATGTCTAAACAGTTGTGGCAGCAGTATTAAGAAATTATGACATTAAAGGCTTGCAGTTAAGTTCAAAATGTTTAAATTATACATCTCAGGAGAAATTGATGCCACATTTAGAGAGCTACAACCTTTTTATTTCCAAGTAGAAACAAGAAGGAGTGAAACACTTTCAAAATACACATACGTTTGCTTTAATTCCAAGAAAGTCCTTCGGATGCCTATGAAACAATATTAAATTTTGTTTTGTTTTGTTTTTCCTAGATTTAAACCACAGTGCCTTCTTTAAAAAAGAAGGGGGAGTCTGGTTGAGCATCTTCTGACAAAGCCCATGAAGCAAAAATATTCTGAGCACACAAAGTCTGCAAAGCTGGAGGAACAGAAAGTGTCACTTCTGGCAGGACTGGACTTGCCAGGTTTCTACCAGTCTGGCAGAGACTTCTGGTGTCTGTGGCTCTGAAGAAGTCAGTCTCAGATTTGAGGAGTGATTTCCTGAGCCAGAAAACACTGGAGCATTTCTGTCTGCATTTCAGGAAAAGACTTCCTTCAATTCAGGAGCTGGAGCTGCTCATACACCCTTCTACAAGGAAGAAAAATAGGAAATCGTCAATAGAGCTGCTCAGAACGAGTCGTGGGGGGGTTCCTTCTGTGGGAAACACCAAATTGCTATTTTGGGTTCTAAGTCAGAACAGTGGGGACTTGGGGATATTTTTTTGTGGTTTTCTTAATGTCCGCTTCTTGCAGAACACGGCCGTTCACGTGTGAACCAGCCCCGCTTCCCGCATGGCTCCGTGCAGCGCAGGCAGCGGGTACTGGAGGGTACTCGAATGTTAAAGTTCTCCTTGAAACAGTGACCATCTACTTAAACCTTCCCCAGAAAGCCTGGAGCTTGAGATAAAGGGCTTGAGCCCCACTTCCCAGATTGTAAGGGTGTACTTTGATACCTGATAAAATCAATTGTTCATGCCTGCTGGCTCCTGTGATTGAAATGACAACTGCTTGTACGAACTGCCATCCATCACTGGCCAAATTTACAGTTAAAGACTCATTTCCCAGCTCTGTGCAAGGCACACAGCACAGCCAGTGCTTACACATATTTCAGGTCCCAGCGTGTAAAATAGCAGTGCAGGCAAAGGGTGATATCATATTATAAAGTGCATTTGGAGTTGCGTACACACACCCAAACGTTTTATGGCTCCTGGGAATTGTCTTTGCTGCCTAGGGAATGTGCTGTGTTGTGAAAAAAAGTATTCATTGGGATTTTTAAAATGCATTCAAGAAAATGGGCTCAGGAGTAGTATAAATATGAATTATCCCCTCCACTTTTGCATCATTATAAAAGTTGTTTTCATTCCATACCCAGATCTGGGCAGCAAGGAGCAGAAGCAAAGCCTCCTGCGAGCAGCAACTACCCCAAAAGGTATGGACGTGTAAGCTTTACAGCATGTTGGGAAGTCAAGTCCTTGGGAGCTGGGGTCTCATCCCTTCCAGCCCCCATCCAGCCCCTGATGAGGGGTCGGTGGAGCAGCCAGCACACCCCCAGGACAGGAGGCCTGAGCAAAGCCCCCCCCAGATCACACGTGCTGGGCATCCCCCAGCTCTTCCAGGCGGGAATCTCCAGCCTGAACCCAGCACAAAAGCTCTGCAACCTCCTAGTTCTACTCTTCCTGCAAAAACATGCCCAATTCCCATAAACACCAGATCCTTCCTTGCATTTTCTCCACCTGCTGTCAGCACAGCACCACCAGCGAGAGCTATCACCCACGGCTGTTGCTGACATGGGACACGGCTATGGCCAAGGGGACAGATGCTGGGCACAAGTCATCAACCTGGGGACAGTCCATAATGGTACACAGCTCGGTTGTCCTCCCCAGGTGATGGAGAGGTCCCCCACTGCATGGTGCCACCACGCAGGACACCAGCCCTTCTTCCCAGACAGGAGTGTGCCTGCGGGCAGCCGGGCTCAACTTTTCCTGTTCCCAGGGCAGAGGATGCTCCTGGGGCTGAATATCAAAGGCCTGCTGGGAACAATGTCAGCCAAAGAGCATAAACAAAACCTAAGGAGAGGTCACAACAGTTCCCACAACAAGAAGTCACCAGCAGTTAACAAAGGATAAAAGAGAAAATAACCAAGCCCCCAGCCCCCAATTCCTTCCATCTGCACCTCCCTGGAGCAGGAGCGTGTCCATCCCAGTGAAATCAAAGCTTTCCTCTCCACTGTTTCCTCCCAGCAAGAACAGCCCATGGCCCTCTGCCACCATGGAGCTGGATGAAAGCAACCTGTCATCCCCCAGGATCCAGGGCTCTTGGTGCCTTTGCATCTCCCCGTGGAGCTCCAGGGAAGCTCCTCTCCTGGAGCAGGAGGCAGAGCCGGGCTCGCTGTCCTGTTCCAGCCCATCACTGGTGGAGCACAGCTTGGGGCCATCCCAGCAGTGTCACTGCAGCTCAGGAACATCCACAGCACAGCACAGTGATGCTGAAGCGATGGTCACAGTCCGGTGTGGTGTTGCTGCTCCAAAATCCACGTCCTGGTGGAGCTCTGTGATTCGGATACTGTAACCTGTCCTTTCCACACGCGGCAGGGGGCAGAGCCCTGTGATGGTGATGGATCCCACCTAACGACAGACTCCAGGAGCGTTCGCCTGCTGCGCAGTATTAGCCAGCTGTAATTATTTACAATCTTTTTCCTCTTTTACACACACATATTACCACTGCTCTTGTTCTTACACTCCTCCCTCGACAGCTCCCGGAGGTCACTACCAGGAGCAGGCTGGCAGAACCTTTGATCCAGCGCACCTTTACGTTTACTAGGGAAAATTAATGACTGAGCCTGGAAGAAAACTATTTTGACTTAACAACCTTTATGTTGTCTTGTCTACATGGAGAGTTTGTTCCCATTGCAGCGACTGGCAAAAACTCCAGTGCCAACAGCCCTGGAGCTCCTCTGGTGTCCCCACCCACCTCTGTAAGGACACGAGTCTCCTCTGCTCCATGCCAGCACCAGGAACCTGCTCCAACATGGTCTCCATCAATGGCAACCCGTGCAACAAGGCAAAGCAGAAAGTAGCTGTTGAACAAGGAACTGAGGACTCTGTTCACCATTACCAGCAAAAGCAAGGTTTGCCATGCGAGGACTATCTTCTAGGGAGATTTGTATCCTAAATGGGGCTTTTCATGAGAAATCCACTTAGTATTCCTCTAAAATTCCAGGAGGGCGAAATCCCCCACTCCTTCATCTCATTAAGGATGAAGGAATGCCAGGTATGTAGCAGGAATCTGGGGTGAGAGGAGGAGTGGGGTATATTTTAACCAAGCTGTAGTGTGAAAAAAAAAAATATAGTGATCTAAGGAGATCAGGATTTGAAATATATTTCCCAGCGCTGAGAAGCAATGCAAGTCAGCAGCACCATGCTAATGCACATGCTTAACCCAAGGCACACAAAACTAAATTTAAAGATGACAAAACAAGCCCCCAACCCTGCCACTTTGAGAAATCAGAGGTGCTTTTCCTAATACTAGATAAGCTATGCAAGGTGTTATGCAAGAAGCTTACTAATAGCTCAAACCAACGCTGGCAGGTGGCATCTACCTCGTGCACATGGTGGGATCCCAGGGGATGTCATCGTGGATACATCTGAAAAAAACACTTTGGGATCTTTTTAGGGCATTTTGCCTCTGGAGTGCTGACAGTGTATTAGCTGGTGGCTTCTGGAGCAGGTGAATTTATCGAAGCACAGCAGACAAACTGCTGGACGGCAGGCGGTGCTCAAGGTGAGAGGGGTGATGGGGAAACCACCCCTGAGGAATGGGGACCTGGGTGTCCCAGGGGACTTCTGGTCATTCTAGCAGTGACTGAAATTATTTCTAAAATTGTGTGGAGGAGCCCTATGAAAGCCCCTGCTAGCCCTCAAAGCAGAGCAGGAAGACCAGACCAACAGGACTGTTTTATTTGGACATGGCTGGGCTGCTGCTCAAATGCAAAACCAAGCGTCACCGAGGCAGGCTAGGTCTTCTTATTTATTACCATTCACCTTTGAAGAGAGTAAGAACACCCTGAAGAACAAAGTCTCCCCATCGAAATCCTTAGCAGAAAGATAAGACTACTCAAAAACTGTTTGCACAGACTCGAGCTCACCTCCAAGCACACCCAAGACAAGGCAGCAAGTCCCAATACGTTATCGTTCACCATGTTTCCAAGTAGTTCAAACACAGGGAGATTAGATGCTTTCCAAAGGCGTCCCTCCTCTGAAATCCATTTGACACAGGTTTGAATAAAGCCACACTGTTTCCTTGCATGTTGTAAAGCTCATCTGTCCAGCCAGACCTGCCCACAGCAGTGCATCCAGCCTCCCTGGGGACGAGTATCCTCTCGATGCAGCAGCCCGAGTATAGCTGCTGGAAGTGCAGGAACTTGGACGCCTTCACAGAATCTCGCTGGCAACATAAAAGATGCTTTCCCCATCAGAACAGCATGTTTATTTCCTGACAGATAAATAGAGAAGCTGCTTTGTACTTCACCTCAGTCCTGAAATAAATAAAAAGCTAAAAAAAAAAATACTGCCCTGCCTAGAACCAGGAATTTTTAGAGCATAAAAGCTTCCAAGTGAGACCATAAATCCAGCTTGCTCTGTATTCTAACTGACAGCAGTCAACAGCAATTGCTTGAGGACAAAAGTGTACCTGCATGGAGTGACCCTTACCTACTACATCCTTCTTCCAGCTTCAGGCCATGAGTGGCCCTTGCGCTTGGCCCATTGAGCATTAAGCACAGACGGACCTATTCGCCATGATTTTATTTGACCTTCCACCTGATCCCCTCACAAACCCCTTTCCAGCCTTCCCACCACCCTGACTGTCTTCTACAGTAACAAAGTGTGAAACCCTCTGCCAGCACCACTCTGTTACAGATGCAGAGGCACAGAACCGAGGGCAGAGCAAACAGAGGTGGCTTGCCGTGGGTAAATACATGTGAAAATGCCTCCAGGTCCCCTGACTCCCAGTGCAGTACTCTCATCACCATCTCCACTGCCTTAGGAAATGGAAACCAAGCCCACTGCTAAAAAAAAGAAAGAAAAGATTACTAAGATGTAAAAAACCCCAATACAATTTAAAAAAAAGAAAAACAAACAACAAACTTGAAACCATGGCACTTTGCCACCGTAAGAGGTAGGACCAGGCTTGTGGCATGAACAAGGTGGGGCAAAAAAGGTGTGTGTCAAATAAAAATTTAGGAAACCAAGCATTGGAAAAGAGGGAGCGAAAGGAGCCTGAAGAACTCTTGGCAAATCATACCAGGGGTTTGAGCCATTTAGAACTGAGAAATGTTGTTAAAGCTGATGCTCAGGGACCGGCTCACTCTCTGCACAAAGCAGTGGGAGTGAGCAGTGGGAATCAGCACAGCTGCTCTGTGCCTGACATATCGAACCGGGGTGTAAATCCCACCATATGACTTTGGGGATAATGTTAAATCCATTACAGCATTCTCCCCTCCCCTGCGCATCCCACACAAGCTTCGAAACTTCTGTTCTATGACTGGCTGCTGGAGGATCATTGCAGGCTGTCTCTGGAGGGATAATCCTAAATTTTAAGCGACAGTTCATGGGCATCTTCTCTTTCTTCTGAAATGCTGTCTTACACAGCACATTAAGTATTTCGGAGATTAATAACTGGAGCAAAGAGTTCTAATCTTGGTGTCCTAGTGGAGATTTAGCAAAGAACGGTTCGTGTTTGAAGTTGCTATGGCACAGGAAACGTAAGAAGCCTTGAAGACCAAAAGCAAGGCTTGTATGTGGCTCAAATGGAAATCTGGGACATTAAACGTGTGATCTATGTTTAGTCTCCAGGGCTTCTCGCTGACGCGGTGTTTCCACTCGGAGCAGGTCTTAGGGACCCTGCGAAAGGTGGAACCCAGTTTGAGCTTTCTCTTTTAGATTAAATAGACCAAGCTCACCACGCCTGGTAAATTGCAACTTGTACTTTCATTTTCTTTGACCTGAATTAGGTGATAACTGAATTGTACAATAAGGTTACAGGTTTCTTTGAACTTAATATACTGAGGACCAAATGGGACCCACTTGACCATCTCTGACCTGGGACCGCACTTTGTCAGCATGCAGGACAAACACTGCAGGTTCTGGGGCTGCCTGCACAGCAGCTCACAGAATCACAGAATCACAGAATGTTAGAGATTGGAAGGGACCTTGAAAGATCATCTAGTCCAATCCCCCTGCCAGAGCAGGACACCTAGATCAGCTCACTCAGGAGCAGCCCTACGACCGCTTGGCAAAGGCCCTCACAGGGGCAGTTCAAGTTTCTTGTCCACAGAATGATTTTTTTTTTTCTCTCCAGTAAACAGTTTTCTCATTGTAACAATTCCTCTTACTGCTCCTCACACAACCAGGAGTCCCATCAAAAAGGAGCCAAGCAGGTGCCTTCTTGGCCTGCTCCCCTCTCGGGTGGCATAAGCCAATGTGCAGAAGAAATAGCCCAAAAGCCCCTTCTGGGTTTGGGGAGCCCTGCACCAATTATATGGAAAACAACCAAATTCTGCACATAGGTGTGAAAAAACTTTGCCACAAGAGTCACAAAGGTGGAGCTCAAGGACTCCAACACCACTGTCAAAAATAATGCTGTTGCAAACTCCCACCCTCAACACCACGCACTCCTTCCATTTTCTTCTGCCAGCACCAATGCTCACCCAGTGCCATAGCAAAGTGTACTGGGGAACCGAACCGACACGGGTAAAAATAATCCCCTTTTGCAACCTTCACACTTTTCATGGTGCTACTCCAAGCAACTGAATGCCCACCAGCACTTTCAGAACAGCCTGTAACTGTGATCACCTTGTCCCAGTTCATCAGTTTCTCCAGCTACTGTGGGGATAAAGTAACAAATTAACAGCTAATATTCAAGAGATTATAAAACTATGCTTCCTTGAAGCTGTTTAAGCAGCTGATCTGGCATCTCTGTACAGAATTAGACAGCTCTGCTTCAAATTAATCCAAGTGAAGTGGCTGGCACAGTTTGGCCAAACATTTAAAAGCAATATACCCATCCACTACAGATATAGCCATTAAGCCTTCATTCTGGAATAGTTTTATGCACAACAGCTTCTTATCTATTTAGCAACCAACACCAAGTATCGGAACAGATTTCTGTATCTTGAGTAGTCACTCTGCCGCAATAGCTAACGAGGTGTCAGAGAGGGGTCAAACAGCAATGGGACATCATACACTCTACTCTAGGTCACTGAGACAACCGAGATCAGAAAAGACAGTTGCCGTGTTTCAGCACAGCATGTTCTTCCACATTCTTTACCACCTCTAGAATTGCCTTAACGGTCCTGAAAATTAGTACACCTCCAGGCAGCAGCTAGGGATAGGATCAATAATCCAAACCTGAGGTTACCTGAAGGCAGCAAGCTCCCTCCTCCTCCTCCCCTGCCCAACAGCCTGGGCAGACCAGGACAAATGTCCAAGACTCATATCCCACCTGAGAGTGACCAGTGCAGTGTGCTGCAGGAACCATGGCACGGAGCAGGTCTATAACACTTCCCTCATACACTTGCCGAGGAATATGCGACTGCAGGACCTCCCACACTGAGGTGAGACCTCCATGTTTGATGGCAGATTTTTCTTTTTTAAAATCATAGATCTGGATAATACTTCTTGAATCCAGAAGTGTGTATATCACATCCTGTGGCAACAAACTCCTCCCTTTAACACCAGCAAGCACTTCATGTCCTTTGTTTTGAATCTGCAGATTCTTGATGCCCTGCAGCCCTTGGGACCAGTAAGTCACTGCCTCTTCACCTTCTTTATACCAGTTATGGTCTGGATATTTTCCCCACAGTCTTCCAGCCTAATGCTTCACAGCTCTTGCCAAACAGATGCGGTCTGCTTAGGTTTCAGTTCAGCATCTAGTATTGATTATGGGAAAGCAATAGCAAGTTGTTCCATACAAGAACTGAATCCTCAGTCAAACTTAGAGTACGTGGTGCAGCAGGACAGGGGCCTGTCTATGAACCCGCATTTTTCAGCAAGGGACAACCAATCTAATACATCCTTATTGCTGTACTCTCTAAAGAGGTCAAATCACTAAAACACATAAATTAGTGGGAAAGCAAAGCGTTTTATTGCTAAAACAACTTCTGATAAAAAAGTCCCACCAGCCAAGAGCTGCCCTGCTCAGCCACCACTCTTGTAAAACCACTTAAATACTGCACAGGATTTGGCAGTCCTTCTGGACTGTGCCTCATGGAGGGTTCTGTCTTTATAGCTGGACAGTGCTTTCTGTGACCAGGTCTCCAGTTTCAATCAAGACATCAATATTACTGACATAATGAAGTCAAAATGTATCTGATATCCCACTGCTTATTCAGTGGTACTTTAGTAGAAAGTGGGAAGCAAGAAAGAAATAAAAAACAATGAGAGTGCAGGAGGCCTCAGGAGGAAAGGCACAGACCAGCCCCTCCAGTAGCACGATGCGTCCTGACCAAGCTGTCCTGACCAAGCTGTCCCGACAGACGCTCGCTGTGACAAGCAAGGGAGACGCCTGCTGGGCTGAGTCGCTTGATACAAGCCCAGCTTCTGGATCACGCAATAAAACTAGTATAAAACCAGTACATTTTAATTAAATTTAAAAAAACCTGTAAAACATGTAGTCTCAAAAACCCCTGAGTGTCACTATGAGAGTTTATAAGATGGTATTTTTCTCTGGAACGCCCTTCTGTTGTGTTCCTCCTTGCTGATGCACACTCCTGTGCTATGCACGAGCAGCACTGGGCGTTGCATGTGCTATGACCGCTCCAGCTCACGCACCACATGGCTTGTCCTCCTCGTTCAAGCAACTGGATGAGATACTTAGTGCTCTCTGAGCAGCCAGCAAGGCTCGGCTAAAGCCTGCTCTCCATGCACAGCTCATACTGCAACCCAGTCACTCTTCTCTGCACAGTTACCTCCCTCTGAGGGTGTGTGACAAAGGCACGGTGCTATGCCTGCTCACAGGGATTGCCTGTGCTGGATGTCAGAGCTCTGCTCGGTGCTAATGCCTCTGTTGTCCGTGGTGCCTGCTTTGGAAGGCGAATGGGAACATAGACATTTGAAGCACAGTGTTCCTTGAGGTATTCTCCCCCTTTTTCTTCATAGTCTTTTCTGGTTATCCAGCCTTCCTCCCGGGTCATGTATTCCACTGCCCAATCCCTAGCCCCATACCAGGCATCTAAAACAGGACTGGAAGCAAGGTGAACCTGGATGGAAGGAAATTAGAACATCATCATCAATTCAATACAGGTGAGAAAAGCCCCTTTTACCCTGATTACAGCAATATGACACAAACCACTGAATTTCAGAAGTTTGAGCTGAGTATTCAGTGCCTCTGGGGAAGAGTAATGTTAGGAACGGGTTTGAAATGTGTTTTCACCTTGAGATCAATCCTCCATGAGCCTGCTGTGTTTCTAGAGGTTGAGAAAGCACAGGAGTGTATCACATTCACAACCAACAGCCCTCACTGCAAAACAAGTATCAATTGCTCCAGCAAAACTTCCTCCCAGCTTGAAGTAGCAGGGAAGAACACTGCAGGCTAAGAAATCACAGTGTGTGGGAAAGAACCACATGTGCTCTTTCCACTCATGTAGATTTGTACTTCCATTTAAACTATCCCTATCATTGTAGCATGAACTGCTTTCCTGGTTCAGCTAGGGCCTTCCTAGACTAGACGCCATGTAAATCCCACATGTGATACCTGTGAAGTGACAGGTGTCTGACACGGCCACACTATGGACCATATTTTAATGGAAACAAGGAAGCTCTTATTCAGTTACAAGCAGGAACATTAAAAACAGACAAAAACATGCTCTTCTTCTTCCCCCAGACATAAGTTACACACTCAAAACTCAGCAAACAATATCCTTCTTAAAACTACCAAGTATAGGGCTGTAACTAAGTTTCTGATTTTTCCATTCAAGAAGACAGTAGATTTGAGGAGACAAGGTGGCTTCAGAACAGCAAGGGAGACTCTTGCAAGCCTCCTTACAAAATGCATGGCAGACTCCAGGGCTTGCCCAGCTTGTACAGTGATGGCTATTAAAAACATAGCAAGGGATCACAGGTTTGTAAGATACTCACTGAATTTATTTTGCTGCTGTCCCAGACAGTCATTAGATGTAACAAATTGAACACGTAACTTAGTTTTGAAGTGAAGAGTTTTCCCCAGCAGCTACTCCTAACAAAGGTTGCTTGTTCCACTTAGTAATTGTCCCAGTCCTAATAAATCAAATCGGCAAATTTCCAGTCAAACACACTTGTGCGTGCATGGTCCTTTAACTGAAGCAGGTTTTCCTTTTCCAAGGCATCTGCCCTACTCTCTCTAATGTCTTCAGAAAGAGCAACAGTACCTTTGCTTAACCTTCATCTTCTCAGGTCAAAAAAGCTGTTTGAGGTGTCTTGTCATAAAACACTGTCCATCCCCATGCTCTAAGTACACCTGCTCTGTACCTCTCCCAGCCTGAACTACTTCTGAACACAGACAAACAGGCTGTTCATGCAAACATCACGTCAGTACACGTACCTGAAAAGATGACTGGAATGGCCTC
Source organism: Pterocles gutturalis (assembly GCF_000699245.1). Taxonomy (NCBI): domain Eukaryota; kingdom Metazoa; phylum Chordata; class Aves; order Pterocliformes; family Pteroclidae; genus Pterocles; species Pterocles gutturalis. The sequence continues at coordinate 7,829 of NW_010112479.1, read as the reverse complement.
ATTTCAAGGAGTTCCTTCTGGACTCTGGCTTGCAGTCCAGGGTACATTGTGTTTCCACCAGTGAGAAAAACATTCTGGACAAGAATAGCTTGTTGCTCCTTTGGATACCTACAAGGAATAAAAAACAACTTCGGTCTTTCTCAAGGACATCTCTCCCATGAACCGAACAGCTATGGGGAATACTGACGCCTTGTCTTCAGGATTCACTTTGAGAAACTTCCCTCGCTTCCCTAGCACAAAAACACATATACATTTGTTTTCTGGAAATTCAGGGGACGGCAGAATAAAATCCTTAAAGCACACTGTGCACCGTCCCCCATAAATCAACAACTCAGCAGAGCTGGAATTCTTACCTTCCAGAAAATGCAAGAAAATCGTGTATGTCCACACAGTCACCCCATTCAGGGGTGACATTTTGCTAATCCTAAATTGTTTGGAAATAGTTGTCCAGCAAGTGTCCCTATATGTCCCTATGTTAAAATGTCACCCCTAATTTTGTTCTTACAAAAACAGAGACTGCCTGCTCACTGTTTCAAGGGATGGATATTTACAAGGGTTTGTTGTTTCCCTCTAAAAGAAGTTGGATCAGAGGTCTCCAAAGTGGGGTGTGTGCAGGACAATCCATTGGGGTGCAGGAAGAAAAATTTTTTTTTGTACCATTAATAAGTAAATTTTAAAACCCTGTTTATTTCACCTTTATCTCATCCTTTTTTAATTTCTATTTTTGTGTATGTTTTAAAATGTACATAATATATTAGTTTAGCAGTACCTGTATGTTATTTATAAACATACATGTATTGGAGGCGTGTGCTCAAAAAATTTTTACTGATGGGGTAATCAATCTAAAAGCTTTGGAGAACACGGACTTAAGACAAGCAGTTACATGTGGTTTTCAGAACAGGAAGACGCATCAAACCTTCAATGCTCAACCCCACCAAAAAGAACTATTCAAACATATTTTCTTATATTATTGTTAAGTAGCCAGTATTGCAAAAGCTGATATCAAAACAGGACTTGTTCGCACTAGGTTCAAAGTAGCTTTGTAAACTCACCTCTCAAGGACATATTGCATGGTTTCTGCTATACCAGCCTGGTCTTCTCCTATCAGGGAGGGCTGGAAGACAATCTCTGGAGCCCGGATTCTTTCAGTGCCAAGGAAAAGCTGGTGGTACTCTGCCAGGTTAAACACGGGCTTTAAAAAGATGAGATTAAAACATAGTGGGAAATTATGTTAAAGAATAGTAATACTCTAGAATAAGCAGAGTTTCCAAACAATTCTGTACAAAACACCAATGGCAATGCTCTCACAGAGAAAGGGCCAAAAAGGTTCCAAAAGGCCAAGAAAGCTGGACTTTTCCTATACTTTATTCTGTTTGGTCCCACTCAATCCTAAGGCTGAACCTCACAAGCTGAAAGCCGTGTCCACTGGGATGCGATATTGGGCTATGGATCACACACAAAAAACTTGGGCAGGACTTCTTTTCTGTAATAACAGGCAGTGCCTGCAGAGCCAGCCAAGTGGATATATTCATGCCCTAAACCATCAGCTAAGATTGCAAGGACTTCTCCTCCCTTAATGTCCTGTTCAGATACTTTAAGCATCTCTTCCAAGAGCAGGCAAAAAAATGTCTGCGTTTGGAGAAATGCTAGCAGGCTGTTGGACAACTGGGAGGCAGCAACCTCTGGCATGAGATGAAGATACAGAAATCAAACCTGCACTGCAGCAACAGGCTTCTCAACTTCAGATTGTTCCTCAGCAAATAAAGGTTCAAACTCGTTAATACTTTCCACATCCTCCAGTGACTGTTCGCTGCCTAATGGATCCAAATCAGGAGTCTGGAAACAGAGAAGGTATATTACAGTAGGTTAGGTCGGCTGTGCTAGGCACATAGATGGCTTCAGCTCTGGTGACACATTTCAAAAATTCAATGCCAATTTCCTCAAATCTCAACTTTTTAATGTGCCTGAAACCAAATATGCTGTTCTCCAGCACTGAAGCCAAAAATCAAAATGGTGAACAACCCAGAAAACAGAAGTTAAAACAGACATTCACTCAGAGCATAAAAATCAAACACTTTGAATAAATTTCTTGTGATGCCAGCTCAGAAATTAAAGGCCTCAGTCAACAGGCTGACTGCCAGGATCCTAGCCAGCAACATCCTAAATATAACAACATACTAAAACTTATTAACATAGCTTTTTAAATTGGTTAAAACTTGGTGCATTCCCAGCACCTCTAACTGCTCTATAATTACCATTAAATTCCCTGCTTTGCTCGTGTGGGACTGGAAAACAAATATTTGCTAGCTACAAAGCCGCCACACAGTTTTTAACAGTTTCATCTGCCTAACATTTGCACACGGGATATACCAAAAGCCCTTATATTTCACAGAGATGTGAAGGTGCTCCCAAAGCCTCTTCCTAATGAAAAGCATCACTCAAAATCCTAGAGCACTTCATTGTTGTGAAGTAGAAGCAGCTTTTTAATTTTCTCCTTTGTTTTTGTTACAATGTTACCGTTGTGATTTTGTTGCTACAGAATTGGTTTTTTATTTTAAACTTGAAACATTTGTTGCAATGTCCAGCAAGCAGCAGCAGCAGAGAAAGCTAGATCATTTAAACATTCTGAAGTATCCAGCTTAGGTCCACTTCAAGCAATTGCTCCAACTGAAGTTTAAGCAGTGCTCATTGTTAGAGCAAGCCAACCTGAAATTATCTCCAAAGCTATCTCTTCTAATTCCATTTCTTTTCATATCTGAAATCTAGCAACAGAAAGAAACATAAAACTCTGCTGAAGAGTTGGCACAGACCCCAGGACAACATGATTAGCTTTTAGTCTCCTTTACAGGGCCACAGAGGGATGGTCTATCTTCACAAACGGTTCTGCTGATAATTGCAAGCTCCCTCACAAAGTACAGACCAAACAGAAGCCTTGCCAATTCATTCTGAGGTCTGAGATTACACCTAGTGAAGAGAAGGAGCAGGGCATCCACAGGAGACACGTTGGAACTTGGGCACCACCACTGGGCAAAGCTACAAGGAGCTGACAGTCTTTCAACTATGTTTTCCTAGAACGTTTTCTTTTGACAGAAGGCAAGAACTTTCTTTACCAAAATGGCAAGCCTGTGATCAACCTCAATTTTGCTCAAATGCAGTCATTTTGATTCTTACACAAACTTTCCTGTGGAGGACAGGCAAAATATAGCCAAGAAGATGCCAGCCCACTTGCTAGTTCTGGCTCCATCTCAAGTTCCACATAACACAGGAGAACTCCTAAATCATGCACTGCTCTTCTCTATGCTTAGTTTTTCTGTTTTTCTCCCTACCTTTTCTTGCACAAAGACTGATGTAACTGAAAAAGCTCTATCCTATATGACTTGATGGCAATTAAAAGTAAAGGCACGGACAGTGCTAGAACATCTCCTAGAAGCAGCTGCTATGTGCTGGGCCTGTATTAATCAGACAAACAAGCTTCCCATCTTCACAACAACCCAGAAGTCTAGCGATTAATCTTTCATTGCTAAGTGAACAGAATAGAGTGTGCTGCTTAACTGCACCAAAAAAAATAGCCAAAATGAAGGCAAAGGGTTAGTTGTTTACCAGGAAGTTCTCTGCATCTGAAAGGCAGGAACAAAAAGGAAAACACTGTTTTTAACAAAAAGTTTGGTTCTTCTTCATCTTTAGTACAAGGCTACAGACATTTAAGGATGGTTGTCCTAGGATTATAACCACTTGACGTTCAGTAGTACCTAAAACTCCATGTCACTTAATTGTTAGACACGGGGTGGTGGGGGGGGAATCTCTAAGATACCAGGCCCACTTATTTAATCAAAATTATTGCAAAAGCAGAGTTAGAGGTTGGTTTAAAGTATGAACAAAATCAGTATGTTAGCTGCTGTATTTACAACACTCAAGTAAATCAACCTTAAGTAAGGACACTGGTTAGCACGTGCTGCCAGGAGTAAGTACAAAGGGAACAGCGGGACCCTCAGTGGGACCTTCTCTGACCCACTAGGGCTCTTTTGCTTTTTCTCCAACTTATTAAAGATGTGCAATTAATTTTTAAGGAAACTTACCGATTTAATATAATTGTATACTTCAATTAGTGTCAGGAAGCCTTCACATTATGCTTAAAACTATATGGAATCAAACTATAAGATATGTCTCAGAGCACAGCACAGAAGAGCACAAGAAGGAATACTGATTTCAGGCATACTCGATACAATTGAAACGGCAATCTTCTGTAACTGCATAGGAAAGCTGGAGAAGACAGAAGCAGTTGCCAAATTAACAGTAAGTTGCAGCACGTTAAAGGAGAAGTTTAGTTCATCAATAGAAGTCTGAAGGAGCACTGTTCTCAGGCATAAAAGCTTAATTATCTCAGAGATAAGAACAGGATTAACTTGATGATGTACCTCTGGTTTGCTGTCCACAACATCCACTTCAATATTGACTTCTGCCTGAAGGATTTTTTGCTTTGTTTGTTCAATGGACAGACTCAATTTGTTGATGTAAGACTGAAGTTCTTCTGCAGAGTCCATGTTCAGCTCCACCAAAGCTTTGTGGAATTGATCCATTTGACCATCTTCTAAAAGTTCCTACAGACAGACCAGAGCTAGCTGTGATGAACAACACAGGGCAACCAACTCTCCCTTAACTGTGTGTGTACACTTTGCCTTCATTACTACATACTATTATGTGAACAGCTTTGGCAGAATTCAAAATATTTCCCAAAAGAAGGACTGTTCAGAACCTGAAAGTGAGTTCTGCGTAAATAATCTCCCACTTTTATCTTGCAAGTAACCTTCAAAAGCTCCTATCAGAAAACACCCAGGACAGTCGTAGCTTTACAGTGACGCATGATCGCATGATAAAGCTCTGAGGGCAGCTTGTCTCCTTCCCAAAAGATCACACAGAAAACTTTGCCTTGATTACCTGTATGTATAGCAGCCTGTCCAACCTCTCTTGGTCAAGTTGGAGCTTCTCTTCTCGACGACGTGCATTGAGTTCTTGGAGTCGACGTAACTGCTGCTGCCGCCTCTCCTGCTTTTCCTCCGATGTCAGAGTGCTTCCCAGCAGTTTGTTAGAGAAAGGCAGCTGCATCTTGTGCACGTTGTTCTCGTAGTACTCTGGGGACCGCCACTTCTGTAGCTCTGAATGTTTTGAAAGCAAAATAACTGTTTTGTCAGGCTGAGAAGGATGATTCATATGTCGTAGGCGCTGCACGCTAAGTTCAGACTTAGTGTTCTGATCTCCAGCATACAGGAAACACAAAGGACTAAGATGTGGGAAGTACACACTAATGTCATTTCTCTCTTCCCAAAGTAAGGGAGAGTTCCCACATATTTCTAAGGACTCCTTCAGGCTCTTTCATAAGTGACAAAATCAAGAAAACACTATTCTTCGGCCTCTATTTAAGATGACATATAACAGAGAAATTTTAAAACTTCTTTAATTCACAAAAAGTTAAAAGAAATCTCCTCTGCAATTTTGGAAACCTTAAAATGGATATGTCAAAAAAGCAGAAAAGAACCACAGCCAGATGCCAAAATCATCTTAACCAGTTCAATGTTTTGTTGGAAGTACAGAGTAAAGTAACTAATAAACTCATTTAAAATTATTTTCCTCTGAAATAATCCCAATGATTATTCACAGATAAATTTGAACTAATACAGATTTTTTTTAACTTAATTTTGTTTCTATCTCAATGTTAAATTCAAAACTGTTGTCAAGCATTTCCTATGAGGTAGATCACCAGAAAGACAGCTATGAAGAAAGCAAAATAGTAGCATGATATTTCTGCCAGAATCCCAGGTAATTTGAGAACAAGGGATACAGAGGACAAAACTAAGTTTGGATTAATACCATCTAGTAGTAAATTGCAGTTGGTTTTACCTTCTATGTAGTCCTCTGCAATGTAGCTATGCTCATGCAGTATTTCCTCCATGCGACTGAGAGTGATGGCAGCAAAATGCCCTGGGTATTTCAGCTGAAGGAGGCGCTGCAGATACACAGCTGCTTGACACCCTCCAAGATTAATACGTTTGCAGTTTTTAGCATCTAACCTGAAAACGCAGAGAGACACAACAACTGAAATTAGAGAGATCCACAAGTTCAGCATAAAACAGTCCTCCTGCTTTCCCCAGTATTATTTAGTTTCTGATATGGTCAAGTAGACAAATGAATATTCACAAATATTTCGAGATTCAGTTGCCAGAGAATCTAACACACCTGCTTTTCTCAGACAACAATCACTGCTTTGTTTATTGGAGATGTTTTAAAATAACCAAACATTCAATAATTTTGGCGACAGCAAAGAAATGTTCTATTTTAAGAAGGGAAATGATGGTTAGTGGCACTAAAAGTAGTTCCTTTAACCTTTTTAATATTTCACAATTGGCCAGGTGCAGCCCTTGAAAATCCGAAGCATCTACCAGATACAATAAAGCCATTTCCTGCAGTAAGGACTTAATCAAAAAAAAAAAAGAAAAAAAAAAAAAGCAGAGCAACGTAGCAGCATAATCAGAATTACAAAAGCCTCAAGAACTGCAGAAATCTCACAGAGCACTTTATTTTGTCCCAAAGCTGCTTTAAAACCTAACATACGCTTTTTAATGCCTGATCTTACCTGGGGTAGGTATTCCCTTCTACTTTTGAAAGTACAGATCTACGCATAAATAGTAACTAGAAATACAATACGTACAAGGACAGCACTACTTCTTCAATTCAAAATTCAACAGAACTTAAAATCTGCAGATCTAGTTTTAACTTGTCAGTATAAATTAAGACCTGGTACGAGCTTATACTGCAGGAGCTGGAATACAGAATGCTAGAGGAATGGGTGTCTGCATCACTGAAAAGTCAATGACTGACCAAGAGAGACTGCACCGTACTTACACACCAAGAACTCACCTGCCGTCTAGGACTGGCAAAATGTGTGTACACTGATAACCTGAGGATATGACCAAACCACTGCAGGGCCAGTTCTGCCTTCTGTTGTGGTAAAAACTGTACAAGCTATCTACACCATAGGACACTTTTGGCACTTGATAGCATTCGAAGAGGAGCTCTGACATCATTTGTCTCGAATACAGAGGATTGCACACCGCTTCCGTCAAAACAATTGGATGATCAACACAACCCTGTAAGAGATAAGAAAAGAAAAATAATAAAGGTGTGAAGGGAAAATACAGTGATACTTATTCTTGCTTCTTCTTTTAAACATCAGCAAGAACTTCTGCAAAACAGCAATGAGAAAACACTTTATGTGCAGGCTATTAAGTTAAATTCTATCTAGTGCTTAAGGGGGTAAAAAAGAGAAAAGGCTTATCCATAGCAAGGCTTCCAATGTTGATTCACCCAGGGAATAAACTCCTAAGGGTGGAGGAGAATGGATATTTAAAGGTAAGGGTAAAACTGGTGGAAGTTTAGCTCAGCACTAGGTAAAGCTTTCAAACTGGTGTTGTCATGGGGGCAAAAGGCTTCATGGTCTGAGAACAACTCTCAACTCAGCCAGGTATACAAAACTAATAACGTCAAATGTCCTTCTCAAAAACTGATCCTGGGCACTGGCTCTCGGCCAGGCTGTGGACGCGATGCTGCAGTCCAAGCCTCTCCCCCTGCAGCTGTATCTTCTCTCTTTCATTTTACCACTAAACTACGATGAAATTAAGAGAACAGTGGGGTTCAAAAGACCCCCCTGGGGAGCCCCCGGCCAGGGTCACCACAGCGGGCTGCTCAGGGCCATATCTGCGAGGAGGGGACAACACAAACCCCCCGGACAAGCGGGGCGATGCTGGACCCCCCCATTCCCACAACACACCCAGTCA
>NW_010112478.1:10593-10799 GCF_000699245.1 Pterocles gutturalis | reverse complement strand
TGGGGCGATCGAGCTTTGCCGTGCCCGAGCTTTGCCGTGCTGTGCTGCTCTCACACCCGGGCTGGGCTGGGCTCGGGAGACGGCAGCTCGGTTTGCAGGAGGAAATGAACTGGCTGTGTCCAGATCTCCCCTCTCCCACCCCGAGCTGCCTGGCTGTCACAGCTGCATGTGTGGGAAACCCGGCCGAGCCCTGGCTGCTGCCTCCC
>NW_010112478.1:9894-10442 GCF_000699245.1 Pterocles gutturalis | reverse complement strand
GGGGTCCTGCTGCAGGGATGTGGGCGTGTGTGGGGCTGGTCGGGACCGCCACTCCCCCTGCCCCTTCCAGCAGAGATGGCCCTGGGTGAGCAGAGTTTTACATGCTAGTTAGCCTGGGTTGGATGCTAATTAACCTGGGTTGGTGGTGGGTGTTGGTAGCTGGTGGGAATTTTGCAGGAGGGGCAGCCCTGGGGGACACCGGCTGGGGCTGGAGGGTAAAACGCTCCAGCTTTGCTGCTCGGGTGTGTTCACCGGACTTGAGCTCATTGTCCAACTGCTTGAACTTCAATTAAAAAAAATAAATGAGCCGCCGTGTTTGGTGCAGACAAGCCTTGGGGTGCAGGCTGAGCCCGTGGCTCTGTTCCCCGGTGCTGTACCAGGGGCTCTGCCAGGTCCCCCTGGGATGCTGAGCCCCATCCTGCCCGCAGCTGTTCAGCTTTTTGTTTAATTACAATATTTTTTGCTCCCAGCCCTGTTAAGCATTGGGGAAGGTTACTCTGCTTTGGGAAAGCTGCTCTCTTTGCTGTCCCAGCCGCGGCAGGTCCCCA
>NW_010112478.1:8598-9710 GCF_000699245.1 Pterocles gutturalis | reverse complement strand
GCTGGAATGTCCTGAAGGATGTGGGAACTGGCGCAGCATCATTCCTGCGCTCTGGAAAACCCGGGGTTGTGAAATGCTGTGAAGTGTAAGAACGCTTCTGCTACGTGGCATTTGCATGCCCTGAACCTTGTTATCGTGTTTGATCTACCTTCAGTGTTTACATATTTTTTTTTTTGTTTTTTTTTTTGTTTTTTTTTAAATCTTTCCTGCAGAAACGGCAGATCTTTGTGAGATCTGCCTGCCCCTGCTCTTCGCCGCCATCCTGATAGCGCTGCGGCACCGGGTGCACTCCATCAGCCACCCCAACGCCACCGTCTACCCCCCCGAGAGCGTGGATGACCTGCCAGGGTTCTTCTACCGCCGGCACGCCAGCAACCCCTGGGAGCTGGCGTACGTCCCGTCCAACAGCAGCGCCGTCAGGAGCATCGCCGAGGCGGTGGAGAGAACATTACCCATCAACATCAGAGGTGAGCGGGGGCTGGCGACTGCGGCTTCCACCCCAGGAATCGGTACCAGTTTTTACGCTGATGCTCTGTTCAAGGCGTGCATCATTTTTTTCAGAACTTCAAGACAATGGTTTTATTTTTGTTTCACTAAAACAACGGGATTTTGGCTTGATTTTGGGTTGCATTTTGTTGCAGTTTCCATGTAGAAAAATGTCGCCCTGAAATAGTTTAAAGCGGCTGTCACATCCCTTAGACAGAGTATTCTTAGAAATCTTGTTGCACAGAAAATTTTAGCACTTCAATTAGGATTCCCTCTGAACAGAGAGCCGACTCCTGCTCTCGAGGAGGAGGAGTCATCTCTGTGCCCTGTGATGGGTGCAGCCGCATCCCATACCAATCCCCTGTCTCCGACAGCAGCGGTGTGTCCCAGCTCCGCATCCCTCGTGTCCTGGACCAAAGTGGTGGCCGAGCACCAGCCCACGCTGAGCTGCCGTGCTCCCTGCCTCCATCTCGGTGTTTTCCCCCCTCGGCAGCTCAGGGCTTTGCCTCGGAGCGGGACTTTGAGGAGTACATCAAGTCAGACAACCGCTCGGGCAGCGTGCTGGCCGCCGTCGTCTTCAAGCACCGCTTCCCTCGCAGCACCGCCCCGCTGCCCCTCCAGGTGAG
>NW_010112478.1:7083-8375 GCF_000699245.1 Pterocles gutturalis | reverse complement strand
TCTTCCAGCTGCCCGGGCCCCGCGAGGCCAAGTTTGCTGATGGGGGGACACCGGGTGAGGACCACCGCTGCTCTGCCACGGGATGGGGCTTGGGCAAAGGGGTGGGTGATACAGGGATTCACCCAGGCTCCGAGGTTTTAGAGAAGTAGCTTAACTTGTTTTTTTAATTAAATTAATTCATTTTATTTAAATGTTTTAAATCAATCTCACATGACCTCCTGGGCATCGCTGGCCTCTGGATGCCTCTGCTGAGAGCAGTTGGATGAGAATGGATTTTACTTACATGAATTTTTTAGATTTTTTTTTTTCCTCGCTCTCTTTTTAAATGTATTCTTAATGGATCATTTCTTTCAGGGTCCAAATGGCACACGGTTTGTTGTGCTGCTTAAATACTTTCCAAGTAAATGGAGCAGTTCTGTGGTTTGAGCGTAGGCTTGTACGGAAAGCCAAACCGCTGCCCAAGCCGAGCCAGCGGGGACGGTGCCGGAGCTGCGCTGGCTGAGGGCTGGGGTTGTGGGAGCTTCCTCTGCGGCTGCAAAGGGGAGATTTCCCTTCATTGGGCTTCTCCTTCCGTGTGGTTCAATAGCGATGTCAGGGAAAAGATTGAGAGAGTGAGAAAGCAGATGGATGATGGGTTTTGCTCGCACAGTGTAAATAAACCGGAGCCCAGGAGGATGGTGTCTGCTGGTCCAAACATTCAGCGGGATGGGGCAACCAGGAGTCTGGATCAATTCCCTCACTACGATGGTTTTATAGGAAATTGGTTAATAGAAAACATTGCTCACAATCTCATAGTCTTACTTTTTCCTTCTCTAAGTCATTTTAAGCAATTGACTTTCCAAACGCTCGTTTCGGGCTTTGTGAGCAGAATTTGAGTTTCCATCCCAGTGACGTGGGGCAGAAATCCCCTGTAAAAATAAACTAGATGAAAATTAAAAATCCTACCCTGTTTTCTAATGCACAAAAGTTAAAGCCAAATGTGCGAGTGACGGGATACATTCTTCCTCACCAGCCCCTGTGCGGTGTCCCGTATCCTCTTGGTTTACAAAAAACCAAAGGGACCAAGCGCAGGCTGAGCGGTGTTGCTGGTGGTTACTGGTGATGGAGAATCTACAAGAACAAAGCTGTGCCTGCGGAGAGGTGACGGCAGTTCAAATTGAGTTTTGTGCCAGCTGTTTTTAAATTATGATTATGAGAGATTTAAATTGCTGCGACACAAACCCTTCCTGAGCCCCTCGGTGTCTGCAGGAGCATCGACAGCAGCATTTATTTTGCTTTTCCACCAAGCTCAT
>NW_010112478.1:6696-7053 GCF_000699245.1 Pterocles gutturalis | reverse complement strand
GGCAATTTCTCTCCCCCTGCCAACGCCTCCCCCCAAAGCCCGTCCCCGTCTCCATCCCCCGGTGTCGGTTTCCCCACGCAGGCTATCTCCGGGATTTCCGGGCGGTGCAGCACGCTGTGGACCGGGCCATCATGCTGCACCACGCGGGCACCCGCGCCGCCGGGCTGCTGGAGAACGTCACGGTGGCGGTGCAGCGCTTCCCCTACCCCGCCTACGTCAACGACCTCTTCCTGCTGGCCATCCAGAACCAGCTGCCCCTGCTCCTCATGCTCAGCTTCACCTACACCTCCCTCAACATTGTCCGCGCCGTCGTGCACGAGAAGGAGAAGAAGCTCAAGGTGAGGGGCGGCGGCGGGG
>NW_010112478.1:1197-6137 GCF_000699245.1 Pterocles gutturalis | reverse complement strand
AGTGTCCCCGCCTCGCCCTGGCTGTGCCCGGGTCGGGGGGTGCACCCTGGGTGACACCGTGCCCTCCCCACAGGAGTACATGCACATGATGGGCCTCAGCAACTGGTTGCACTGGAGTGCCTGGTTCCTCATGTTCTTCCTCTTCCTCCTGGTGTCCGTGTTCTTCGTCACCGTGCTCTTCTGTGTCCAGGTGACCTCAGCTGCCTTTCCCCGCAGGGGTGACCTCCCTAGGAGGGGGCTGAGGGGTGGGACCCCCTACCCCAGGCACCGGGGGGGCCTTGGCGGCCCCATGCAGAGCGGGACCACCCCCCTCTGCAGCCCCTCGGAGGGACTCGAGCTCTCCCCTCTGCCCGTACCCAGCCGTCAGGAGCGGGAGATGCCGCCAGGGCGCTGAGCAGGGTGTCCCCCGCCTCCTAGAGCCTGTGTCACCCAAAGACAGCCCGTATTTCTTCCCTCTAGGGGGGTCCAAGAGGCCCTGGGTGTTCTCGCCTGTCTGTGGGTTTGTCCTGAACCCTGGAGAAGGGCTCACTGCGCGGCCGTGGCCGTGGCCGGCTCGGCCAGCCCTGGGCGTAACTGGGTTTTTTTGGCAGGTGAGCGAGCAGGGAGCTGTGCTCACCAACAGCGACCCCACGCTGGTCTTCACCTTCCTTGCCATCTTCTCCATCTCCTCCATCTCCTTCAACTTCATGGTGAGCACCTTCTTATCCAGCGGTGAATCCCTCGCCTCGGTGTGTCGCTGGGCTGGGGTCGCGCTGTGGGCCCCGTGCCGTGGAGTCTGGGGTTCGTGTTGGTTGGGAGGCAGCTCTGGAGGCCATCGGTCTATCCTGCTCAGAGCGCGGCCGGCTCCTCCAGAGCTCTGTGAGGTTGCGCAGGGCTCTGTGTTGGATAACTTGCTTCGTGCATGGTGGGGGGGATTTTCTTCCCCTTTTTTGGCTGTGTTTCACCACGCCGCTTGGGAAGGGGTGCGTGTTCTGCCGCTTCCCAAACCAGGCTCACGCATCGGGGCATCACCTGGCTGTCGTGGCCCCAGGACATTCTGGTTGGGGATGGGCAGGGTGTTCCGACAGCTGCCCACCATGGGGCCGGGGGCTGGCGCTGCTCCTGCCCTGCCCTGGGACTGGGGCAAGTCCTCATCCTGCCCCCTGTGAACCCCCTTTGTGCCAAAAGCTTCGATCTCCGTGGATGGAAAGCTGGTGGGAAATACCCCTTGGCTTTACCGTATTATTGACGTTTTCCCTTTTGCTTTTCTCTCTGCTGGCAGCAAACGTCGCAGCTGCCGCTGGCGGCTTCCTCTACTTTTTCTCCTACATCCCTTACTTCTTCATCTCGCCCCGCTACGACCTGATGTCCCACAGCCAGAAGCTGGCGTCCTGCCTCATCTCCAACGTGGCCATGGCCATGGGCGCCCAGCTCATCGGCATGTTCGAAGGGAAAGGTGAGTGAACGGCTCCCGTCCCTCAGGAGAGGAGCCAGCCCTTTTTTTTGGGTGGTTTGGGACTGGCTGGTGTGCAGGGCAAAGGCTAGAAGGAAGTCAGGGAGAGGCACCCTCCTGCTCCTAACGAGAGCAGGAGGGCTAGTTGCTGAGAGGGTCTGATCAGCACCCAGGGCTCTGGCACTCCCAACCCATGCCCATGGCAGTCTGGACTGTACAAAATGCCATCATCACTTTAATCGCCGAGAGAATTCTGCTTGAAGGGATGGGAATCCATTGCATTTCCTCCTCCCCAATATATATTTTGAATTTCATAGAATCCCAGAATGGTTTGGGTTGGAAGGGAGCTTAAAGATCATTGAGTTGCACCCCTGCCATGGGCAGGGACACCTCCCACTAGCCCAGGTTGGTCCAGGTTAATACATTTCTACGTTAATAAGAATTTGCTGTTGGTTCCAGCAGCAGCCACGCTATTGCAAAGTGGTGGCACTGAACAGGTGACATCAGTGACAGTGAGACAGCAGCTAAAGAAGAGTTTGCTTCTTCCCAGGGCTGTTGCAGACAATGTGATGGAAGAATTGTGATGGGGTGGGGAGCCCCAAGATGCCCGTGTTCTTCCTGCTCGGTCTTCTTGCTCCATCTGTAGAATGGGAACTGTAGAGCCGTGCATGCACTCCGTGTTACTGAGCAGTGGGTTAGGACAGGGATGCTCTGCAACAATCTTGGGGAGTGTGCCATCCTCCTGGGGACGCAGAGGTGGGCAGCGCCCCGTGTGCCTTGCAGGGACTGGCATTCAGTGGAGGGACCTCATGAAGCCCGTCAGCGTGGATGACAACTTCACCTTGGCCCAGGTGCTGGGGATGCTGCTGCTGGACTCGGTGCTCTACGGCCTGGTGGCCTGGTACGTGGAGGCTGTCTTCCCGGGGGAGTACGGCGTGCCGCAGCCCTGGTACTTCTTCTTGACGGTGAGCACTGCGTACGCACCCCTTCCCTGATGGACATCGCCTGGGGACGGTCCCCACTTCTGTGCTGGGCAGGGGGCTGGACGAAGGGACCAGGGTGGCACCATCTGGCCCCCAGAATCCAGGGGTCCTCAGGAAGGGTTGATGCAGCTCAATTTTTTTACTGAATATAAAGGTCTTTTTGGCTTTAAATCTCTGTGCTGACACTTGTTGGTGTGCGGGTGTTGTTAAGTGTCTCCACACCCCAAGTGAAGGCGTTGGAGAGAAGCCCCCTGTGTGAGCAACCAGATCCCATCATTTGAGCCTCCCCGAGCGCTGCAGGGTCACCGGGAAGGTCTGTGTCTCGCTGCCAGCCCCCACGTGCCGGGGGATGGGTGATGACTGTCACCCCGTCAGCTGAGCTGCCCTGGCTCTGCCAAGTCAGATGCTTGGCACCGTCTCCAGCGGCTGGAGCTGCGGGGGGTGCTGTTTCTGCGGGGGTTGCTGCGGCTCAGCTGCCTGCGGAGGGGTCGTTAAGCCGCAGCAACACGAGCAATTTCCATCCTGTGGCCGTATCTCTTCTTAGTTGGGCTGGAGGCTTTTCTTCCCCTCTAAATTCCTCATCCTTCCGCTCCAGCATCCCGCTCCTTGCAGTTAGTCCAGGGTTGCAGAGATGCAGCTGTCCGCTGAAACCCACAATGGGATGCTGATTTTGGGTTCAGGAGTTCTTGAATTGCTATTTCCACAGGGATTTAAGGTCTCAAACACTTATTTTCATTCCTGGAGGGCCTGGTTAGAAAAAAAAAACCAGGCTGTAACTGGAGCAGCTGGAGCCCAGGCTGTTTGTATTAGTGTGTGTCGAGGTTTTTGGAGGGGTGATCTTCTGGGCAGGGTGCTTCTGCCTGAGCAGCTTTGCTTCTCATTGGAGTCCTGACCTTTTCCATGGGAACAAAGATGGGGAAGAGCTGCGTGTGTAATCACGGGCAGTCCTGCTGCACGGGAGAGCCGGGGGAGGCAGCGGGGCAGGAGGAGCCTTTTCACCCTCTGGCTGCCCTGCTGGCTGACGATGTGCTGGGTGGCAGTTCCCAGGCTGAGGAGAGTGGTCTTGGAGATCCACAGGAGGCATCTGTGTGGGACAAGGAGGTTGGATGAGGCTGGGGAGAAGATCTGGGCTCTGCCTGTGCCTGAGTTTCTCTCTTTGCCTTCTTTCATCAGCCCTCGTACTGGTGCGGGCGCCCGAGGACCGTCGTGGGAAAAGAGAAGGAGGAGGAGGAGGACCCCGAGAAAGCCCTGAAGAGCCAGTACATTGAGGAGGAACCTGCCGACCTTGTGTCAGGAATCAAAATAAAGCGTCTTTCCAAGGTACCAACTGCCCACCACAGCACAAATTCATCATAACATTGTTTTTGTAAAAACTGCTGCCTGCAGGCAGCTTCCTTCATGTTTGACTGCCTCCTCACCCCGGGGCTGGGTGCCTTGGCTGCTGTAAGGCAGGTGAGGCTCTTCCCCAGAGCTGGCTGTGTTTTCTTGTGGGTTGAAGTGTTAGGTACTTGCAGGTGTGGTGACATCTATATTTAACCTGAATTAGACCCGTCGTCTATTGCCAACACCGCCTGAGCACCATGGGCTCTGACTGCGGGTGGATCTGAGAGCACTTGCCTTGAACCATCCCCTCCTTAACGTCGTCTCCGCAGGTCTTCAAAGTGGGCAACAAGATGAAAGAGGCAGTGAAGGACCTAACAGTGAACATGTACGAGGGGCAGATCACCGTCCTGTTGGGACACAATGGTGCTGGGAAGACCACCACGCTGTCCATGCTCACGGGTAGGAGCCCATCCTGCTGCGGGGCTGGCGTGGGGGAGGGACGGGTTGATGGTTTGATGTGCAGAGCGGAGCTGAACCCCATCTCTGAGGCTGGGGAGAGGTTTTTTCTGTTCCCTGGAGCATCTTTGGCTCACTGAGCCGTTGGCCAGGGATGCACCTCGCTGCCTGGGGGATGGAGGGAGCGTGGGGGGCTTTGCTCAGCCCTCCACGAGAGTGGGATCAGCCGGTTGGGGAGATGACAGCAAATCTTTGTGTTGGGGAGCCCTGAGAAGAGAAAGGACCCGCTGCAGGCTGGGTCTCTGCCGGCTTTGTCATGACAAGGCAGGGATGGCATGGGCCAGGAACTGCTCATCTTGGGGCAGAGAAGACTCTGGGGAGACCTGGTTGTGGCCTTTCAGTACCTAAAGGGGCTTATAAGAAAGATGGGGATAAACTTTTTAACAGGGCCTGTAGCAACAGGACAAGGGGTAATGGTTTCAAACTAGTAGAGGAGAGGTTTAGACTAGATATAAGGGAAAAATATCTTACGCTGAGGGTGGTGAGACACTGACCCAGGCTGCCCAGGGAGGTGGGAGATGCCCCGTCCCTGGAAACATTCAAAGTCAGGTTGGATGGGGCTCTGGGCAACCTGGGCTAGTGGAAGGTGTCCCTGATCACTGCAGGAGATGTGGACTAGATGACCTCCGTGGTCCCTTCCAGCTCCTGCCTAGCTCCTAGCAGCCTGGTTTGGCCTGGTGGCCATG
>NW_010112478.1:343-958 GCF_000699245.1 Pterocles gutturalis | reverse complement strand
CGGCGCGGTGGTGCTGGGCAGGACCCCCGCCTTTCCGCTGGCTCTTTGCCGCTGGGGGTTGTCCCCAGCCCTGAGCCGAGGCCGCTGCGTCTCGTCCCGTGCCTCCCAGGTCTGCACTCCCCGACGAGCGGGCAGGCGTACATCAACGGCTACGAGATCTCCCAGGACATGGTCCTGATCCGCCGCAGCCTCGGCCTGTGTCCCCAGCACGACGTCCTGTTCGACAACATGACGGTGGAAGAGCACCTCCGCTTCTACGCCGGGGTGAGCACCGTGCTTTGGGGGAGCACTGCTGGGAGCCCTGGGGACAGCCCTGGGGGGGAACACCCTGAAGCTTCCAGGGGCTGGGAAATCTGGTGAGATCCACGGAGCAGAGCAGCCCTTGCCTGCTCTTTCTGCAGGCAGGAGCTCCCTGCCTGGCTGACGGAGGAGCGGAGGGTCATGGGCAGTGCGGCTCCACGGGGACCCCGACTGTGCCGACTCCTGTGGGGTCGGGCAGGAGCCCATCTCTGCTTCCCCGCTTTCCTGCCTGGGTGCAGAGGAGCGAGTGTGGAGGGGTTGAGAAGCTGGTTGGTGATGTGGTGGGAAGGGTCTTTGCCAGGGGCCCTTGCCCCC
>NW_010112478.1:0-329 GCF_000699245.1 Pterocles gutturalis | reverse complement strand
CCTGTCCGGCGGCTAAAGGGCTTCCCAGCCTCCAAGTGCCCCGAGGAGATCAACCACATCCTGAGGATCCTCAACCTGGAGGACAAGCGCCGCTCCCTGACCAAGGCGCTCTCCGGCGGCATGAAGCGCAAGCTCTCCATCGGCATCGCCCTCATTGGGGACTCCAAGGTGAGCATCTTGGGTGGGGCTCAGTTTGAACCTTTCTCCTTGGGACCAGCGTTGTCTCTTCTCGTGACTCTAAGGCTGTCCCCTCACCCATGGTGAGCCAGTGGGAGATGCGGGGACAGTGAGGAGGGGGCAGGAGCACCCCCACAAAGGGGGAGACCTCT
>NW_010112477.1:966-1327 GCF_000699245.1 Pterocles gutturalis | reverse complement strand
CGGTGGGATGTTCGCCAGCCCCAAAACCGAGCCAGCGGGATGGGGGAGGACGGAAGGGCGAGGTGTTGGCCAGTGTTAGGGGTGGTGAGCTGGGGTTAGTTGGCGTTAGAGCAGAGGAGGAGCAGGCAGAGCGAGAGCCAGGCTGCTGAAGAGCCACCGCGTGCGGCCCGTGGATGGCTCAATGTCCCAGGTGAGCTCCAACACCAGGCAAGGAGGAGGGGCAGCCACCGCAACATCCCCACCACCGTGATATTCCTACCACCACAACGTCCCCACCACCACCACGTCCCCACCACCACGGCATCATCCCGACCACCACATTGTCTCCACCACCACATCATCCCTACCACAGCATCATCCC
>NW_010112477.1:0-883 GCF_000699245.1 Pterocles gutturalis | reverse complement strand
AACCACCACGTTGTCTCCACCACCACCATATTGTCTCCACCACCACCCCATCATCCCCACTACCATGCTGTCTCCACCACCATGTCATCTCCACCAACACCACCACAGCATCATCCCAACCACCACATCATCCCCATCACCACGTCTCCACCACCACCGCGTCGTCCCACCACGCCGTCCCCACCACCACATCACCCCACCACCACCACGTCGTCTCCACCACCACCACATCATCCCCACGACCACCACATCTCCATCACAATGTCTCTACCACCACAGCATCACCCCCCACCACCACGTCTCCATCACCACCACATCACCCCCACCACCACCGCATCATCCCCACCACCGTGTCATCTTCACCACTACATCTCCACCACCACCGTATTATCTCCACCACCACCACATCATCCCCATCACCACATCACCTCCACCACCGCGTCATCCCCACCATTACATCTCCATCACCACCATATTGTTTCTAACACCACCACCATGGCATCATCCCCACCACCACATCTCCACCACCACCACATCATCTCCACCACCACTGTGTCTCCATCATCACCATGTTGTCTCCACCACCACCACAACATAGTCTCCACCACCACTACACCATCTCCACCACCACGTCTCCATCATCACCATTGTGTCTCCACCACCACCACATCACCCCCACCACCACCACGTCACCCCCACCACTACGTCGTCTCCACCACCACCTCGTCGTCTCCACCACCACATCTTTTCCACCACCACTGTGTCTCCATCCCCACCATGTCTCCACCACAACCATTGTGTCTCCACCACCACCATGTTGTCCCCACCACCATTGCACCATCCCCACCACCACATCTCCACCACAACCATTGTGTCTCCACCA
>NW_010112476.1:3979-15739 GCF_000699245.1 Pterocles gutturalis | reverse complement strand
CCGTCCTCCTACCTGGAGCCCCCACCGGCCACCGCCTCCCAGCCCTATCTGCCGCCCCCTGCCCAGGGCTACATGGCGCACCCCCAGCCCTACCTGCTCCCCTCCCAGGCCTCCCCTTCCCAGCCAGCCCAGCCCAGCCTGGCACCCTCCGGGCCTCCCCCGGCCAAGCCGTCGCAGGCCCATTTTCCCCCACCCCAGCCGTCCTTGTCCCAGCCGGAGGCCACTCAGAGTGCTGCCAAAGAGACCGGTGGCGCCGAGCAGCCGGACCCCTCCACCATGACCCCCCAGGTAAGGCAATGCCCCTTCCACACTCGCCCCCGCGGGCCCGGCTGGCAGCAGGGAGTCACCAGGGCAGCGGTGGCGATGAGCCGCTGTGGGTGCCGGCTGTTGCAAAGGCCTCCACGGAAGGGCAGTTTTGCATAATACTTAAAGGGTTTGGATATAACCCTTGAAGTCCGGGAATGGCACAGCTCAGGCGAGGCTCTGTAAATGCTTCTGTATCCAGTGGTGGTTGTCAGGGTGTAACAAATTGTCATTTTTCAGGAGTAAATGAGTTGTTTAGGGAAAAGGCTAACTCCTGGCTGAATTTTAGTTTCTCGGTGGGTTTTGTTGGTCTATGGAGAATTGCTTTGCAGTGTACAGCATGTGGGCAGCCTGCAGTGAACCTCTGCTGACTTCGCCTGGCTTGTTGTGAAATGCAACAGTCTGTTTGCTTATCCCATGCTGCAAGATCGGTGTCTCTTGTCGTGAGTGATTTCTTCCTGTAGTTTTTCTCTTGGGGTCATGTTTCAGTTGCCTATCCGATTTGTATGGAATAGTGACTGTTTTAATCTTACCACAAAAGCTGCAAAAGTGTTTCTGTCATCGTATATAGTTGCCCTTAGACGTACACATTTTGTGCTACGTGTGCTTGATCTTCTAGTGTAAAATTGTAGGGGCATTGGAGGGAAATGTTCTGAAATGCTTTTGAGGTGAAAAGTATTGTTAACGCAGTGTGCTTTTTATGTGTACACGAGTGCCTGCAAAATGTTAGCATGCCTCGCGTCCTAAATGTGAGCAGTTCCAGTGAACTTGATATGCCTGTTCATATGCGTTAATTTACGGACAGTCCAAAGTTGCTTGAGGTTAAACATGCACAAAGAGGCATGCACGCATGTTGAGGTCCTCGGCTATGTAGACAGACCAGATCCACTGAGACTTTTGCATGGTTTTACAGTCAGCGGGTAGAGATACAGCTGCAAGAACAAAGCTGAAGAGCATGCGTTACAAAGTTAATTGACTTTATTAAGGTGGCAAATTGATTTTAGGATTCTGATTTGAAGCTAAGTTTGCAAGAATCCTGTTGCATGATATTGAAGCCACTGACATTTTAAATGTGTTAATTTTGGGGACACCTTTTAAATTATATCCATCAAAGTTTCATACCAATACCTGAAGACATTTGGGAATGTGTCATTTTTAGGTTTGCACCATACAGCTAACTAACCACTGCATCGCAAAGAAGTGCTTTTAGTTCATGAATTTTATTTTACAAAGGTTTTAGACAGTACTAGTTGATCTTTTACAGTGATAGCAATGGGACTTACTAAATTTTTTAATGACAAAAAAACAAAACCTTGAAAAATTGGGTGTAGAATGTGGTGTTAATTCAGTATTGATGCTGCTTGCTGACTTCTTAAATTATTGAACTCAAGATCAACCAGTAAACTGTAATTCCTCCCTCCTTATGCAGCCTGAAATTTCACTGATGTTATTTAATTGTTCCTCAACCGTTTTCTCCTTTCCAGGAGGGTCGCAAGTGATGCATTATTGTGGTGTGCACATAGAAGCAGCGGAATATTGATGAATTTTGCAGTCTGTTTTATGAGTGTTTATACAAACAACTTCTACCTTTAGTTTGTTTACTCTCATGCACAATTCAATGTTAATTCAAAAGGAATATGGTACTTTGCTGGTTATAAATTTGTTGTAACAGATTGATATGATTTTATCTGTCTTAGGCTGTAAAATGAGACAGTTTGGGGCAACAAGGCCTTACACAATAGGAAAAGGAAAAGCAAAGCATAGTGATGCTTTCTTACTAATGATCTTAAAAGCTGAGTAGAGAAATACAGTAATTTGTCATTTATAAAATCCTATTAAGCCTTTGTTTGAACTGGTAATTGAAAACAATTCTGTGTGTTCTCATCCCAGAATAACAGTGGCTGCAGTCAAAACAGATCAGTGTTTTTCTCTTAACATAGCAAATATGCAGTTTGCCATGAGATAGTGTTCTGTGATTTCCCTTTCCTATCTAAAAATAAGATATCGCTCTTTGCCTTGACAATATTGCGAGTTTAGTGTAGTTTCTCACATGGGTGTACAGTTGGAGTAAATTGCTGGATTCTTGTGTTTCTCTATGATCAGATGCATCTTTTGTCAAGTCCTGTTAGAATAGTTGTGGTATTTCATTAATGCACCATCTGATATTTGGGTACTATATGCTGCTATTTATTTACAGTAGTAAACAATTACATGCAGGTGCATCTGTACCCATAGATATGCATTTATCTACGTCTGTTAAAGCTACCTTAGCGTTACTATGTCACCTTTCAGCAGACTGCTGCACTGTTTAAAATCCCTCCTTTGTTTTGTAAAGGGTGCTAAACCATTATTTGTCTGTCTTCACTGAAAAAGGAACAAATGTTCCCCCAAATAGGCGTTATGTTATTGCCTAGGGTCACCTAAAATTAATTTTCAAGTTGTCTTGTCTTTTGGCATGGGCTCTACGTTACTGTTTTTGGTGGTATGTCCTGTGGTCAGGAGCTGATAGTTCTGGTTTCAGTGTTCCCTGTACGATGCAACAGGCATAGTCTCTTGGTCAGCCAAAGATAGAAAAAGGCATATGTCGATGCTGGTGCGTTCTTTGGGCTTAAGGATTGTAACTGGATTTGAAGAATGACGGTCATTCTGAGGAGATAAACACTCAAATAACTGAACTTCTCGCTGCTTGTAATCCTCAGTGCTAGCACTTCTGTTTTGTTCAGACTGAGCTGTAGAAATCTACATTTCCACTTTTCTCACACTTTTTAGTTAGAACCTGCAATACGTGTGTTCCCTGATTCCATCTACTCTGAAAAATAGGTGACAGGATATTATCATTGTAAAGCTCTTTGTGTGAACCCCTGGTCATATTGTGGTTTTTAGCCCTTTGGTAGAATGAGGAGCAAACAGAATGGATCTGTGGAGACAACGATTTCATGGCAGTAGAAGAGGTGCTCATCAAACATAGCATCCTGCACCTTCATGGTAAATTACCTTATAATGGCTTTTGAGAGGGATAATTGAATCACCTTTTGTATAGCTGGGGTGTATGCTTCTCCCTGTTTTGAAAGTTCCACCTACTACAGCATGTTGTAGAAGGTTTCTGAGAGAGTCCACGCTGGAGCGTGAATGTGCATCTTCCACCCAAAGCCATGGGACCTCTTGTGAGTCATATCCTTGTTAAAGATTCTTGGTAGGAGTTAATTGCAGGATCAACAAAGTTGAAGCATAGCCTCTCCTTTTGTTGACCTCATCTCCAAGTTACAGTTTTACAGAAGTTTTTTTTTTTGTTTTTTTTTTTTAATACAGCTCCACGTTTAATTGTGTCTGCTAGATTGCTACCAATAGAAAAGATCGTTCCTGGTTTGAGCGTGAGGTAGGCTTTTGGAGAAAGCTTGCACTTCTTTTAAACCTGTTTTAAGATTAGCAGAATGGTTCTGTTTTGAGAAATCTCATCAGACAGCACCTACCACTTTGGTGTTGTCACACTTAGTTTAAAATATGTGCATCTTTTGGACTCTTTTCTGTTCCTGAGTGGGCTTTATATCAATGTCTTTTCTTAACTGTACATGCTTGGATGGAAGGGAAGAACAGAGGATATGAAAGAATATATGAAAGATATGGAGCAGTCCTGGATTCTCAGAGGTGGTGGAGTTGACATGAGAGCACAAGAATGGTTGCACTAGGTCAGACCAAAAGTATAGTACTTTATCGTTCTGTCTTTGACAGTGACTGAAGGAGATGCTAAGAGAATAACTTAAAAATAAAGTGTAAAATGATATTTCCCTAAAATGTAGGAGCTGCCTTAGATGCAACTGGTATCTTAATTTTTAAAATATGTAGATTTTTTTTTTTTTCTGTGAGCTTGTGGAGCTATGTTGAATCCACAAACCTTTAGCCCTTGCAGTGGTCTCTGGCAGGAACTTTGGTAGCACAAGGCTATGTCAGGTGAAGAGCTGCCTCCCGCCTGTTTTGAATGTGTGTCCTGCTCGTCTGATTTGATGCCTAATATTTCTTGTATTAGAAGGGATAAGGAACTGTTGGTTTCTATTCAGGTCTCTTTAAGATACACCACTACTTAAGTGGTGAGATACTTATCTTTAGTCTTTTGTTCTTTATGTTGGTGGCAACTTACAGCTCATGCAAGATACTGTCATCTGGCCTGAGTACTCTAATTCTAGCCTGAGATATTTAAAACTGAATGCTTGATCACTTCTTAAATGGATAATTTTTTGTGTTCAACCATATCTATTTACCTCTTCAGCTGTTGAATGAATTAGAATTAATGAGAATTCAGATGATAAGTAATCCTTACTATATCCTGATTCCGATGGTTCTTTTTCCTTTCCACAGCCTTTATTCAAGTGTCTCCACTGCAGGTTCTCAGCTTTCGTTTTCACTCTACTTGATGTCTGTATTCTCTGTTTGTCCTCTTCATCTGTTTGTACATTTCCTACTTTTTCTCTTTACTGCTCCCTGACTCATACTTGTCCTCCGTTTTCCCTTAATTTTACCTAAGTTAGTCTCATAATAAGTACCTATAGTTGTTAGCAATAAAAAGCACTAAAAATAATAAGTATGGTACTTATCACGTGTCTGTAGTAATTTGACTTATTGTTCTCTTAAGATGTGAGCTCTTTGAGGTGGGGAATAAGTTCTGCTGTGGGTACTATGCCTGGCATAGTGGTTTCTGAATTTTGATTCGATCTTCTGACATCCATTGCAATACTGATGAAGTGAGTGTTCCCTCAAAACAGATTTAAAAACTTTTCTAGAGAAGATTCTAGTGACTATCATGAATTAATTTTCATAGTTTTTCCCAGGAAAGCTGTCTCAGAAAATTTCTGTCTATTGCAGGAACAGCAGCAATACTGGTACCAGCAGCACCTGCTTAGCCTGCAGCAAAGAGCAAAAGCCCATGCTCAGGGACAGCAGCAAATGAAAGGTCCAGTAGCAAAGGATGCATCTGAGCAGAGAACAAAGTCTGAAGAAGGAAATATGAGTGCTTCAGCTCAGCAGTCTGAACCTCCTCTGCTTAATGAATCCCTGCCTCCAGCTTCCAAAGAAGACGAGTCTTCTCTTACGTCCACTGAAACCCAAGTAGGCTTTGTAAAGCAATGCCACTCCATTTGTTGTGCTAGATGGGACAAAGAAACAGGAAAATAATGCTATCAAATTCTCGTGGATACTGTGTAACAGTAGCTAAGTATGGTAAAGCAGTTGTAAAAGAACATTTGCTAAGGCTGGACCAATTAAAAAAATAAAAATATACTCCTTTCATATAGACTTATATCGTCACTCGCACATGCACCCGAGCATCTCCAAGCTTGATTCACCTGCGTCTTCCCCAACATTGTCATCTCAGTCTGTGAGAAACACTTTGTGATACCTAAGTGCAAAATCAATTACTCAGTAGATGAGGAGTGCTATCTTTAAGGCACTGTTTCTTAATTAGTCTCTGGCAGTTTGTCAGTTCTGGCTCCCCTTCTCTCTGTGTGTTATAGTTTGTCTGGAAGCCAAGAACTTGGCACAGAATATTTTTGTCAGCATGCTTAATGACAGTTACTACATAATGATGGAAGTCATGATTGATGTTTGAACAGATTACTATAGGGTAGTAGCTTACCCTGCAGCATGTGCTCCACTGTAACTTACAATGTGTGGGTTCCTACCAAGTAGCAAAAATAATGCACTTGGAGTTTCTTTACCTGGTCATGAAAAAACACTGTAGTTTCATTGTATTTGCTGTAAGCAACAGATAACAGATCTGCATTAATCTCTTTCCTGTAGGTAGTTTCTGTATGTTTGAATATCCTTATTGCCATCAGCCTAACCTTTAGATCAGACTATTCAGAATAAATGAAATAAAAATCAGCTTTCCAAAAGCTGTGGGTAGCCAGAACACTGAAATACAAAGTGATAAGATAATGAACACCATGAAAGTTCCTGTAAACTGGGTAGTGACCAAGTGTGTTTTCCTTTTGACAGAAGGAGCTTTCCTTTATTTATAGTATTTGCCTTTTTCTCTAGCTCAATATTGAACCTCCTGATGACCCTGAGGAAGATTTGAGATTGCAGCAATTGCAAGCAGCAGCAGCTCAATGGCAGCAGCATCCCCATCACCGGGTTGGATTTCAATATCAGAGAATAATGCAGAAGCATGCCCAGCTGCAGCAGATAGTACAGCAATACCAACAGATCATGCAACAGCCTCCAAACTTACAGGTGAAATACCAAGGAGATGGTGTTCAATATACTTCCTGGGTGACCTAGCACTCATGGTCTGCTGAAAAACAAGTAATTGAATAGTTTGTCATGGTTGGGTTATTTGTCTAGCTACTTTTTCTGCATGGGTAGAAGTCTGTATCCCATTTTCCTGCTGTCGCTCAACTTCTGAATGAGAAAAGAATCAAAATGCATCAAAGGAAGCGTGACCAATAGGTTGAGAGAGGTGATTCTCTCCCTCTACTCTGCTCTCATGAGACCCCACCTGGTGTATGGGGTTAGCTCTGGGACCCCCAACATAAGAAGGACATAGACCTGTTGGAGCAAGTCCAGAGGAGGGCCACAAAGATGATCAGAGGGCTGGAGCACCTCTCCTGTGAAGACAGGCTGAGAGAGTTCGGATTGTTCAGCTGGAGAAGAGAAGGCTCCAGGGAGACAGGGCCCACAGGAGAGATGAGGAGGGAGTTTTTACAAGGGCATGTAGTGATAGGACGAGGGGTAATGGCTTTAAACTGAAAGAAGGTAGATTTAGACTAGATATTAGGAAGAAATTCTTCACTGTGAGGGTGGTGAGACACTGGAACAGGTTGCCCAGAGAAGTTGTGGCTGCCCCATCCCTGGAGGTGTTCAAGGCCAGGCTGGATGAGGCTTTGAGCAACCTGGTCTAGTGGAAGGTGTCCCTGCCCATGGCAGGGGGGTTGGAACTAGATTATTAACTTTTAAGGTCCCTTCCAACCCAAACCATTCTAGGATTCTAAGTAGAAGTTGACTAGTGTATTAGAGAGTTGAGTCAGCTTTTTCTGGGTTATTAGAGTTTGCACATTAAGAATTCCTTTGTAACCTGGGCTGTCTGCTTGTTTTAAAAAAAAATCTCTTTAGGTGTGAACTGTAAAAATCTTGGACAAGATGAAGCCATTGATATTAGAAATTGTATCTACCTATAATGAAAGACAGTACCTCCTTGAAAGAAACTTCATGGTGCAAATACTGAGGTCTGGCAAAGGTGTAGAGAAAAGTAATTGGTGACAGCTGAAGGAACTCAGAGCCAGTTAATAGTAGAAACTGAAACCTTGAGAAATAGCCATGTATTGTATATATTGAAAGCATGAAGATTGATTTGGGCTTTAGCCATTGTTATCATGCAGTAATAATACAGCTTAGAGCCTTTTGATTATAGCTTTCTTCAGCTATCCTGTTGAAAAAAAAAAAGAAAAAGAAAAAAAAGCCTTTTATACATAAATGCCCTGTAGTCATAAAATACGTACATCGTCACAGTGACTTTAGACATCACAGTTGGTGTTTGCTTTTGTTTCAGTGTAGTTCTTTCTCAAGCTTCTGCCCACATCAGAAGTTGTGATATTACAAGTGATACTGAAATATGTGTCTCTGAGAAACTAAGATGGTATTTTGAAGCTATTGTCTTCTCGTTGCAGACAATGTCAGTGGACATGCAGCTGCGACATTATGAGGCACAGCAAAAACAGTTCCAGCAGCTTCATAAGGATTGGGAGCGATCAATGAACCAACAGTGGCAGCATCAGCTTCAAACCTACCCTCACAAAGACCAGCTTCAAGAGTACGAGAAACAGTGGAAAGCGTGGGATGAACAGATGAAGGTCACTCAGTCCCATCTGCAGGAGAAAGTGAGCTCACTCCAAAATCTGAAGAATCAATATCCTGCAAATGTCTCGCTGCCACCACCATTTGTTCCATATTCTCAAACCACTCAAGGGGGCATTCCTATTGTGCCTCCAGCTCTACCTTCAACTACACCTCCGCTAGTTCCCCCACCTCTCTCCTCTGTTTCTCAGTTATCTAATTCCTCTGTCCCTTCAGGATCCAGTTCTCAAAGCAGTCAATCTACTGAGACACCAAGGCCAGCTCTGCTTCCCACCCCTGGCACCTATGCATCAAAAATAGCTAGTTCAACTATCTATTCACCTTATCATTCTCAAGTAAGTTCATCCTTTGGCTCTTCAGACCATGGAAAGTCTGAAGTTCATCTTAGTAAACAAACTGTCTCTACTTCATCTGAACAAGGATGTGGGGAACTGAAAGCCACTTCTGCAGTGTCTTCAACACATGCATCTACCATGCAGGATAAACCAGTGAGGTCGGGTGGATTGCTTCCAGATCCTCCCAGATCAGCACGTTTTGAAGGTCCCAGAGGCCCTAGGTAAGGATGTTTTTGTTGATTTATACATGTTCCAGGTTATCAGACTTTCAGTGATATATTAAGAAATGAAACATATATCTTATTTTCAAATCTTCCTGAGGTTTGCAAACTGTGCTTGTTTGGCAGAGGTTTTGTTTTTAAAGTATGTGTGCCATGCTCTGTATTTATCTTATTAAAGCAAAGCTAGGTAGATGCGTTTCACCTGAGCATTATCTAGAGCAGAGCTATTTTTTTTTTCCTAGTGAAATCCTTGGGCACCCTTTCCCAGCAACATAATATCCCTTTTGTGACAGTAGGAAGGCTGTTGTAAATTTTTGATGTCTTTGTTGTCCTTAGTTTAAAGATTATAACTCACACTTGAAAGAGTGATTCTGTATGAAAAGTGATCTAAAGTCCCAGCATTTTGTCTGTGGTACTTGGAACACAGTTTAGGAAAATCTAAACCAAAATGTTGGAAGGATAGTTTTTAAGGTGTTGCTATATATGGTAGCACTTTAATGGAGGCATTCTGAAAGGGATTCAGGAGAGTATTCAGCTATATATACAGTTGAATATATGTAGCTAATTATTAGCAATTTAGATGCAAATTTTTTTTTAGAAACAATAGGAAGTACTTTTTGTAATCCAACATTTATTGCAGAAAGAAATGAAAATTCAAAGCTGTTCCCCAGTACTTTAACTTCTAGTGAGAGAGAGTTGTAGCTGTATGATTGTCCTATTCAGTGCACTTTAAAATGGCAGCTTGCTAAGAGAGGTGGTGCTTGCCTTAAGTACAAATCAGTGGTTTTCTACACATGTAGCATGACTTAGCATTCGAACAATTATAAATGAGAGAGAAGGAAAGAAATTAAGATTTGAGCCTTGAGATCTTAGCATTAGGGTTCTTTGCCACTTTTTCTTTTGTATTACATCATGATGGTCTTGGTCTTGGTTTTGAAGGTTGCTGTCTTTATCTTTTGGTAAGGTAGAGTTTTGTACGAATTTAAATCTTCATTTTATCATGTGGATGGCCTGCTGCCTTAATGTAAAGCCAATGTTCTGGGTCTTTTGTGTGGTTTTATACCTGCTATATGTTTTAATCCAAGATCTTGGTTTTGGAATGTTTTTCTTACGTATTTGACATGATATCAGGTTGCAAAAACATCTGTTCTGTCTGGTCATTAGCTCGGGATGCATTGATATGATGCCTACTGAACCAAAGAACCATGTTCTGTAAAATTGTTTCTATCCTTGCATACTGTGGCAGACTTTACAGTCATATCTTCATGTTTATTTCTCTTCTCTTTGCTTCCAAGGTGATCATTCATGAATAATCATTCATGAATTGGTAGCAATGTCAATTGATTTTTCATAATTTTAAAATAATTATTTACCCCCTGATGGTTTTTTAAAAGTATTGTTTCTGGTCCTGGGAATTTGTTGGATGTACAGTTCTGAACAGACTGTTTTTATTATTTGCTAGTGCATGTCCTTCATGTGCATTGGTTTAGAGCTCAGTGATGTGCAATGATAGGCTATGAATAATCAACAATTTCTAGAATGCAAATAGAGGAGCTCTGGTTTTGAGCATACTTAAGGTATTTAATTTACACTGTAACCTTTGTGCTTTCCTGTATTGTGATTGCATGACCATTCTAGGGTTTTATCAAAGCTTTCCCAAAAGTCCGTTTACTGTTTTTTCTCAATATTGTTAGTAAAGAGAGCCTACATGGCATTTATCGACATAGCTAAGGAGGCTTGTTGCACACTGTCAAAACAAAAGTTCAACAAGAGTTGTTGATTACAACAAAACTTCCATTAAACAAAAGCTGAAAGCTTTTTTTCAAATGAGTTTTCCAGCTTTCTTTGTCAGACAGGTTTCAGACCTGAGGTATTTAAGCCAAATTTCATTTTAGGGTTACATAATCTGTAGGTGGCTTAAACTGGTCCTCAGTGGACAATATCGAATTGAAGAACATGCCTCTGTGCTTCTGCACTGGTTCAGTAGGGATTGATCCTAAGGCACAGCAGGGTTCATCAGTTAAAAGTGACTTTTGGTGTAGATGAAACTGCCTTTTAGAGGATTTTAATTTGACATGTTCATTTGAATAAAATTACCATTATATCATCTATAGATTTGATGGACCTCGAGGAAGAGGATATGACAAATTTGAAGGCCCAAGACAGAGAGGACCTCGTTTCGACTCCCAGCGCTCAGAAGGATACAGGTCACGTTTTGACCGACAGAATGCAGATGGGCAGTCTTCAAGTAGATGGGGGACTATCCCACGAGGACCAGCAGGACAATTTTATACTTCGACAAATGCATCACATGGACATGGTTCCCGACCTAGTGGTCCACGGTGGAGGGGGCCCAGGCCTCATTTGGGACAGCAGCAGCAACAGTCACAGACAGACTCACAGTCAGAAAGCAAAGAACCTTTTACAGACGTGACTGGCAATCAGCAGACTGTAAGCAGAACACAGTCTACTCCCGATGCACAGGATGCAGGTGTTGTTGAGCCAAATGAGGACCTGACAAACACACAAGAGGAACTATCCAAACCTGAAGTCAAAGAAACTGTTTCAGACCCTCCTAAAAAGTGGACATGGAGTTCGCATGATCCTAACGAGCAAGTAGAAGAGTCCAAAGCACCTACTCCACCTGTTCAGAGCCAGAAATCAACATCCCTTTCTAGCAACCCTGTAGCTTTGCAGTCAGGTAGTACAAGGACAGGCGGTGCAGTAACCCCTGTAACAGGAGATCAGGAGCTGGATTCCCCAGATGACCAGTTGGTTGCTTCAGATAGCACTGAGGACCTAACTGGACCAGAAAGCAGAGGGAAAGGGTCGTTTAGACATGAAGACAGAGGCAAGGGACCAGTAAGCAGAGGAAGAGGGCAGGGCAGACTGGATGATGGCCGTGGTAGAGGGCAGGGGGATGGCCGTGGCTGGGGAATGGGCCGTGGCCGGGGGATGGGAAGATTTGATGGTGGCCGGGGGATGGGAAGATTTGATGGTGGCCGGGGAATGGGCAGGATGGACGGTGGCCATGGCTGGGGAATGGGCAGGATGGA
>NW_010112476.1:3675-3942 GCF_000699245.1 Pterocles gutturalis | reverse complement strand
TTATGTTTACAGAGGCAGAGGGCAGGCTAGGCAGGCATCCATCCGTGGCCGGGGGATGTTCAGGAGAGCGGGCAGCAGGGAGAGAATGCCAGATAGGCGGTCAGGCAGCAGGGAGAGGATGCCCGATGGTCGGTCTGGCAGCCGAGAGAGGGGACTGGGTGGACGGTCAGATGGCCATGAGAGGGTATTCTCTAGCCGAGACAGAGAGCTAGCTGGGCGGACAGGCAGCCGGGACAGGGGACGGGCGGGGAGCCGTGAGAGGGAAAC
>NW_010112476.1:0-3606 GCF_000699245.1 Pterocles gutturalis | reverse complement strand
AGGTAGCCGGGAGAGGGTCCCTGTCAGGCAGGCGGGTAGCCGCGAGAGGGGCCCGGTCAGGCAGGCGGGTAGCCGGGAGAGGGGTCCCATCAGGAGGGGAGGTAGCCGGGAGAGGGAAGCAGGAAGATCTGAAACAGGCAATATAGATAAACCCATTCACCTAGGAGATGACCCTGACAAATTGCCTCCATACCATCGAGATGAGACATTCAGGGATTCTTGGGGTCATGAGGATGACAGAATGCAGGAGGAATTTCCTTTAGATAGTCAAGAAGACCCTTCTTTGGAGCATGAGCGATTGGATGACTGGGAAAGAGAACGATACTGGAGAGATCACAACTCTGATTATCAGGATGATTCTGTAGATGTCTATGACAGAGATGACAGGTTGCAATCCCACCATTCATTGCCTCCATTATCTCCCCTACCACCACTACCTCCTTTATCATCTGATCATGACAGACGAGATTCCTGGTGGGATGACTGGAAAAGGCCAAGAGAGAGGGAACTAGAGAGAGATCTAGATAGAACTGGAAGATCCTCAGATATTTATGATCAAGATTTAGACAGAGAATGGGATAGAGACTGGAACATGAGACCTGTGGATGACAGAGAAATGGGGAATCGTGACCTGGATATTCCCCCTCTACCACCATTACCACCTCTTCCACCTCTGGACAGATACCGTGAAGATAGGTGGAGGGAGGATAGGAACAGAGATCATTATGACAGAGACCTCCGAGACAGGGGAGAGCTGAGGATTCGAGAGTATCCAGAAAGATATGACACATGGCGGGAGAAGCAAGACTACCTTCCTGAAAGGACTGATTGGGAGAGGGAACGGTTGTCGGATAGGTGGTATCCAGATGATGGAGACAGGCTGCGGTCTTTGGATGATCGTACAGATTCATCGCTTCCCCCACCTTCACATTCCTCTGATATGCTGGGAGCAGATTCAAACCTGGATTCTGATCAGTCCTTGGGAGGAGTGATGGTCCTTAGCCAAAGACAGCATGAGATAATTCTGAAGGCTGCCCAGGAGCTCAAAATGCTTCGGTGAGTTGCCTGATGCTGTCACTTTTGGGTGGGAGAGAAATTGCTAGGTAGGCTTATTGGACTTTATTTATCCATTGCGGTAGTTATTGCATTTTTTTCCTAGAATGTTGAACTTCTGAGCTGGTACGCGTCACTGGTGCAGTTAACGTTAATTTCCCTTTGGACATCTTTGTGATAAATGTTTGCTATGATGCATTAGTATGTTGTGATGTGTCAGCTCTTGTATTTCTGACCTATCTTCCTCTTTCCTTCCAACACAAATATTCTGGGTTTGTTTAGGAGTAGCTAAGTTTTGACATCCCAAGCTTTCCTTGGGATTATGAATTGCCCTCCAGTTTCAGCTATTAAATTGGCAAGTGACTTGTATTGTGGCTTTAAACACCCATATGGGCAATTTGTATGTGAATGCGGTTTTCAAAATCTTAATGCGAAATGGGCTGAGGTTCAGAGCATTTTTTTTATTATTATTATTCCGCCTCTCCTATCTCTGTGCCTCTCTTGTAGGACAAAGTATACATTTATAAATATTCTCCCATTATGTTTCAAATATAAGTAGTAGTGATTTTAAAACTAATTCGCTATAAACTATTTAAATTTTATGCCAAAAGGTTTTGTTAAGACTTTGACTTTCGATATGGCAGTGGGATCACACTTTATCTGTTAGTAGAATGAATGACTGATGTCAAACAAGGCACCTGTATTTGCAGTGGAAGGCTTCTTAGTCTGTTTCCAGTACCAGGAGTTAATTGTGTCTCACTTACTCAGATACTTTTCCAAGCCTGAAAATAATGTTCACTGTGGTTTTGGAAGAAAAAAATGTTCTGATATACTTTCATAAAAGTCATGACTTTAGCAAGCTTTTGGAACCTCCTTTTTGGACACTTACTTGTTAATGGAGTTGCAAGATAGGAGCCATGAGAACCTTTTTCATGGTGTTGCTTATGTTCGTGCTCCTGAAGTATGTTCCATTTCCCCCTGCGACTGTCCCACAGAATATTTAAAGCATAGCTATCAGAATAGTGTGGTGCTTCTGTGGAGATGGTACTCCTTTCATAATTTATTCCTCAATTTACGCAGTAATAGCTTCATTTCTTTTCACCACAGCATGATAGTAGGAGCTCATAGGGAACAGGTTATTTGAAGTGTCTAAATCGCAGCTTTTGTGGTTTGACTTTTTTTCTTAAATAGATGGTTGTCCCTTTTCTCATGGATATGGCATTCCTTGTTTGTTACTTCCCAGGAAGAGATCTGTCCACATTACCTGGCCAATCTTTTTGTTATCCTCAAATGAGCTTGTTGATAATTGCTTTTCAGTCTCATTATTAGTGTCAGATGAGTGCATTGATAATTGCTTTTTAATACTTAACCTATCAAGATCCACATAGATGAGGTTTTTAATTCACACATGGGGACCTAATTTTTGGATATTCCTTAATTTTTAATCAAAGCATATCTGGGTTTTTTCTTTTTACAATGCTCCCTCATTTGAAATCTAGCATCATCAGTGAATAATTTTGTCAAGCTTGCTTGATCTTAGTTCTGAAGATCAGCGTAACAGCAGTGACAACAATCAGGAGGATATGAATTCAAGAGTTCACTAAGACCACATTTTAGAAAGCCGCTACTAGGCTCCCTGAGGCTTTAATAGGTGTTTATTTCAAAATAAGTAATAGAATATCCTCTTAAACATCAGAAACATCCTAAGGCTCAGTAAATTAAGACTGAATAGAGCATATACCTTCTATTCAAATACTTGTTTTGTGATTTAGTGCATGAGTTTAGGTGCATTAAATGTATTAATTAAAAAAACCCAAACCACAAAACCAAAAAAAAAAAAACCCAAAGATTAGTTTCTTTTACTATTTTCACAGGAGATTGTAGAGAAAAGAGGAAGCATCTTGGAGAGGTTCATGTGGTTCATCCTATTCATGAGTTACTGAGAGATAGCTAAAAATTGGTGCCTATTAAAGATGACGTTTTAATTTCATAAACAAGACATTATGCTAAAATAATGGGCAATTAAAACGAACGTTTGGATATCATTGCTACATTTGCATTAAAGCGTGTTAAGATACAGAGACATTTTGCACTTTTCTTGAAGCTGTATTGTTTTCATACTCATAAGATTGCTAAGCATCTGTCCCATATGGAAGGCCTCAGTTGCATACCAAAATGCAAGAAAAGTAATTTTAAAAAGGGAAGGGAGGACTTTTATTCTGAAGAATTTATTTTTTCACTGCAATTAAGTTAAATTCAACAAGTGTAGGAACTGTGTAATTTGTGTTATAAAGCAAGATTTGCCAAAAGATTTTGAGCAACAGATCATTTTCAGCTTCCTGACTCTCTCATTGCCTCAGGTTGCCAGGCATATATTTTACTGTTTAATGTGACTAGTTGTAATCCAGTGGGCTTAATCTGAGGACCATAGTTTGGGAATCACTGCCTAAGTGAATAATTTATTAGGGCTGAAATATTTAAATGTAGAAACTAAAACATTTTATCTAAGAAAGCAGATACATGTTGTTGGTCACAACAACCCCCTGCAACACT
>NW_010112475.1:24150-29150 GCF_000699245.1 Pterocles gutturalis | reverse complement strand
TGATGTTAGTAGCAGTGCCCCAAATAAGATTACCAGGAGGTGCAATTTTTTATTACAATAACAGTAACATTGATTTCCTTTGCTTTATAACTTTGTTTTCATAAATATTGTTGAGTGTAATTGACAGGGATGTGAGTCAATGAAAATGGGACTTAACTGCTGAAAATACAGTGGGGGACTCACTTCTGCTCACTCCCTGTGCTTTTCCAGCTTCTGGAAATATATCACTGCAAGGGAGTTCCACGTTTTCCTTCCTTAAATACTCCTGAAAGCATAGGGACAAAGGAAGGAATTCAGAGAGAATATTTTGGGAGTACAGAAAAATGTTTTTGACAAGTAAAAACCGCTGTCGTGCGGTATTAACCTAATGAAGTAATTCGTGTGAATCCCTGAATCTATTAAAACAAAATCGTAGAATATGTAACACTTTGAATGATGCAGCATTCCTTTACCTACAAGATATTTTTTTTTTTTAATATGTGGCTTTCTTTTTAAATGAATGACCCAGTAGAGCTTAATTTCTCCAAATGAGCCATTACTGCTTTTTTGGATCAACTGACGTGGTGCTGATGCACTTAACACTCACTAGGGCATTGAAGAAAGCAAAGGCCTCGAGTAGCAAGACCGTGTGATTTATTATCAACTTTTCACACATTAAAAATGCTGTTAAAAAAAAATTTAACTTATTTAAGTATAAAGCACATGACAATATAAATCTTTCCGATAGGTGACTCCTTCAGCAAACACGACATGACAAAATACCCAAATGGATGACACAAAAGCTGAGTAATAAAAACCTAAAAACCTGCGTTAACTGTAACATTGCAACTGGGTTTGTCCATCTGTCCGTTCATCCACACCCCTGAGCTGGGACCAGCGATGTGCCTGACCCGCATCAGCCAAATCCGGATCTTGACTGTAAGTATTGCTAAGGTGGGTTCTCACATGTCGGACCTGGATTTTTTTCCTCTGGGTTTGAACCGTTAGGTCATGAATGACTGCACAAATCTTTGGAGATAGGCATGGATGTCTGCTGGCAAAAATACTAAAATACTCCTTCCTGGCCCTGTGGCTTGCTGGTTTGGGTGCCCCATAGCACACGGGCACATGGTGCAGCAGATTGGGGCTGTTCCCTTCTTGGGAACATTTGCAATTGCCTGTTGTGATGGTTAAAAGTCCGAGATGAAGTGGCATCTGGGCAGCAGCTGGAAAATTCTTGCTGCACCTCCGTGGTGGAGAGGAGCCTGGGGCTGAGCTATGGGCTCTGGGCATCTGTGTCCCTATAGTCCATCCACTCTGCCTTCCTTGAACATATGTACGAGTGAGAAGGGGGAGAATATTTAACACAAACCCACTAAGGAGAAAAAAAAAACAAACCTGCGAATGTGTTGTATGTACTGTTACTTTGGGGTTTGGAGGGCATTTCTGCGAGCAGAACAAAAAACCACTGCACAGCTGCGATGGCGAGGCAGTCTATTATCTGCATTATCTCTCCTTAGGATGGGCAGGAATTCTTCATTTCATGCATCATTTAAAACTTGCTACAGTGATCCCACAAAGTCAGTAACTATGCTAAGTACAAAACTTTAATGGTGTTGCTGTTCAGACACAAGGCACCAAACTCATTTCCCTGCAAGCTGCAACGTTGGCTCGTGCCGCGAGTCGCTTGAAGTATTGCAATCAGTACAACAACGCTCAGGCGAACCCAACCAGAGCTGCTGGTGCAACCTCCGAATTTCACATTTTTACACGCTTTGGTGTGATTTATAGCTTGATGAAGTCTTATCTCCCCAGCCTACTGCCATAGGCTAATAGTCTGTAACAAAGCTCAGTCTCAAAAATGTCAAATATAATGAAAAAGGGAAAATCACAGCAGAGGAAGTTGGTGGGAGCCTTTCCTAAGGGTCTCTGTCTCGGAGGGCATATAGGCTCTTTTGGTTCACAAGCAAAACCAACCCTCTGCTGGCACCACTCCCCCTGCCCGGTGAGCATGAGAGGAGAGACAACCCAAGGAAAATATTGCTTGCTTCTCTCTAAGAGCAGCAAAAGCCCAGCCATGAGAGCCAAGGTGGATTTCCCAAGCGCCAGGTGGTCCCGAGCAGGGTTGGCCCCAGCCGTTGCATTTTGATGTTGCAGCCAGAGTGGCCAGTTCTCCAGAAAACACTGGCTCAAACTGTTCCTCCTGCCAGAGGTATTTTGGATAATACACTGGTCGTGGATCAATACCACTCCATTCAGACCCACATTTCCTTCCATTTCGTGGCAACGCTGCAATATTTCTTTGTTAAATTGTGCTTGCAATAGCTGCTAAGCCAACTTTTATGCCTTGTTAAAAAGACTGCCCAAATTGTTTCAGTTTTCTGTTTGGTATAATATATATGTATTTTCTTCATGTCTTCCTCACCCATCAGGGACAAGCTGTAATCCAGGAATTAAAGGAGACGAGTCAGGGACAGGGAGTTTGGCTCCCAGTTCTCCCAACTTGACCTTCAGTTCCCTAAACCACCTTGTACAAGTCCCGTTTTCACTTCTGTCTTCTTCTTGTATATGTAAAGAGTGTGAAATAAAAATTTCCGTACAGCTCATATTACGTTTGTGTAATTGTTGGATAAAGGCAATATTAAATATAAAGTGTTATTGGTTTTATTAACTATGCAGCTTTATTAAATCCCAAAATGTTCCACCTTTGGAATCTCCAACCAGGAAAGTTCCAAGTGTGAGAATTCAGGGAACATCAAGAGAATGTGATGACTCTGATGAGCTAAATGTGCTGTTATTTGAAAGCCCGTGGTCCACTGCACCTACTACAGACCAGCCATGTCCAGGTGCTGCTTGAACACTGAGGCATCTCACCTAAAATTTTTGCTTCTCAGTTTGCCTATCCATAAAATGGGTATAAATAGTAGCAGGAGAAGCTTGTCTTTCTTTTGCGAACCTTAATTTATTAATGCTTGAATAATGCTTTCAGGTCCGATGGAAAATGTTGTGTAATTATAATAAATAGATATTGACTTCAAAGAGTCTCTGTAGATATGTGCTTTTTGATCCCATTCTAAAACTGTAATTATCACTATCCCATAGGCTTAAATATACAATTATAGGAGCGCACGTATTCATCTGTATTCTGCTGGTGTGTGGTTTTACATTTCCAAGAGGAGGTGGCAGGATACGGGCCCTCAGACAATAACGAGTGTGGATGGTTGTGTTTTTACTGAGAAATATGGATTTTCTGGAGGGAACTGGGGATCGGTTTTAGCTGCTCTGGGATCGTTGTGGGATTGCACAGAGGTGCTTGGGCCAGGAGGCTGGGCACAGCAGGGCCAGCGGGCACCTGTCTCCAGACACTTGTCGGGCACATCCCTGATGTCCCAGCCTGTGATTAACGCACCATCAATGCCCTCATCTGGGACAAGGTGGCTCCAGTAGTGGGTGATCCCAGTTACAGATATTGGCCTGGGCACCTCAGCTCAGTAGCAAACATCACAAAAACACCTGCAGGTCAAGGACTGCATTTTCAACATTATTTTATTCTTTTAAAATTCAGTCTTTTTATATTCTTATCAAGCAAAAGAGGCCAAACAGATTTTTCCCTCTACTCATTTTAATAAAATTGGCTTCCAGGCTGCAATGTTTTATGCCAAAATTCAACCTGGAAATGCTGGCAGCCTCATCACTAGAGCGACGCCAGCAGTGGTGTTGCAATTATCAGTTGATCTTCTGTTTAAATACAACCCAGCGTGTGAGCTGAATACAGACAGGTTAGAAAAAAACTGTGAAAAAGAAAAAAAAACACAATTCCTTAACAATTCTAAAATGAGCTCAAGTCATAACAGACAAATTGTTTGCTCAGCTAAAATGTGCTAAACCAAAACAAATTAAATGTAACAGAGAATACGATAGCAGAAGGGTGAAAGTCATTTCAACAAAAAGAACTGGTGTTTTCTTCTGTCTGCATGGCTTTGGTTACACACATAGATGGAAAATTGTGTTAAAAAAAAAAAAAAAGAAAGAGATTAGTGCCATCAGAAATTGCAATCAGATGCTGATGGACTAGGGGCCACTTTGGGGGTCTTTTCCTTGCCCACTTGCTCCAGCTCTGGAAATCCAGAGGTGTTGTACAGCAGGTTTAGCTGGGACCATATAGGTTGAAGAAATCTTGGCTGTCCTGCCAACTCCTCTGCCTACAGCCTGGGCAGCATCTCCCAGTGAGCTGAGGAGCAGGAGGGCATCTCACCTCCATGGGAATAACCCCTCAAACTGCTCCAAAGCATTTGGGGACTAAATCAGACCAGCAGCCAGTGGGGACATGCAAAATGGTGCAAGGTTCTTGCCTGCTCTGGGTATGAAGTAAAGCTAAGCTGTGTTGTAGCTCTCTAGATCCTTATTGTATATTTAGATAAATGTATTCCATTTAGACAATGGAAAATGCATAATAAATAGAAACGCTCGAAACACTGAAACGTAAAACATGCCCTTAATGGACAGGTGGCCAAGTGCTAATATTTTTCTGCTGAAGGCAGCCCTGGACTGCAACGTAGGGAGCAGTAGGTAGGGAGCCTGAATGGGAGCCATTGGGGATCTCAAAGAAATGTGATTTCACAAGTCAGAGGAGTGGAGGGAGGGGAAGCTCTTTGTACAATACTTCATACACTTGCTTTCATGCCACTTTCAGCCCAGATTGTGTCTAAAAAGGCCTGTTAGATAGCTCCCCAAACTGCGATAATAGCCCTTTGCTCTAATATTCCAGTATTAGCATCTGTTCTTTTTTAGGTTTCCCCCCCTTATTTTATTTTTTTTTCCAACTTGAAAACAAACCCAAACAGTGCTAAACTACAACCAAATACCCAGCAGAGGATATGAGTGGTTACAGGTTTCCAGCTCCACTGGAAACATGCTGGTCTCCAAACTGTGCGAAGAGAATCCAACACTTCAAGCAGAGCTTCATGCCAAGACACGCGTCCAAAAAAACCCAGATGCCTTCAGTGTTTTATTACACGCAG